>NC_134404.1:338849734-339019734 GCF_038048845.1 Mixophyes fleayi | reverse complement strand
GCATTTATATTATAGATCATTTAGAGACTCTCACAAGCACTGTCTCTGCACACCTTCATCCTTTATATAGGACACAGTTACTTTATATATAGCTAAGAAACCATTAAGGACGCAGTTCAGAGAAATACAGAAAGAGAATTTATTAACCAAAGTGACACTTTTTTTGATTAGTTTATACATATAGGAGTGAAAAGAGGGAGAATTGGTAAGGATAGGAGGGCGCAGGATTTGGGTCTGGAACAGGAACAAGTTTTCAGTATAAGAATAATCTAATTTCTGACTGTGTCTCCAGCAGAGGTTACTGTAACATTAGTTACAAGATCCTGTCTGTAAATCCTTCTCATTACACCCTGTACTATGACATGATAATGATAATATCTTCTGAGACTGCACAGATTAATAGCGGGACATTTATTCATGTCATTAAGCAATAATACTTGGGGGAAGAACCATCTCACAGCAGATAAATACGAGTTTATTTACAGGAGCTAGAGACACCGGCACGTTTAAAGCAAAGATCTCCATAGAGCTGTATGTTGATACAGAGCATGTCCCAGCTATGTACGTGACAGAGGAGAATACAAACACTCAAGGTCCTCAATTACATTGTCAGAAATCTTTGGAAACCAAAATATAAAATCCTATAAAAGTTTAGTCTTCCAGTTATTCAATAAATTTGTTCAATCTACTGTTACTTGCAAGTCGACCTCTTGTGACTTACGGAAACACCTCTTGTGGTCCGTTGATACAGCTATTGTGTCCAGCAGATTGACCTATTGTGACCTGCAGACACACCTGTTATGTCCTACAGATTCACTTCTTGTTACCTGTACATAGATCTCTTAAATTCAGAAATCTCTGAAAGTCACTGAATATTTGAAAACAGCATCGGACTGGCCCAGCGGGCTACCGGTGAAATCACAGATAGGCCCGGCTACCTTACGGCCACACCCCCTTTTACATGTGGGCGGGGCTTACCTAGAGGCCCATTGTCCTCATGTCCTCACCAGGGTCCTCTCCGGCGTCCCCGCTGCTCAATTGCGATCGCAGCTGCGATCATGTGACCCGGCCCCTTCCCCTGTCAGCTGATGTCCCCGCCGCCGCTGAAGGTAGGAGGAGCAGAGAGGCTGCAGCAATCAACATATGGGTACGTAGACTCTTTAACCATTTGTTTATATTATTTGTGCTATCACTATATATATATATATATATATATATATATATATATATATATATATATGTGTGTGTGAATTGGGGACACTTGCGTGGCATAACATTGGGGGCACTACTGTGTGGCATAACATTGTTTTGGGGGCACTACTATGTGGCATAGGGGGGCTGCCTATCTAAACTAAACTATAGGGGGGCTGACTATACTAAACTATAGTGAGGAGGGGCTGCGTATGCTAAACTATAGTGAGGGAGGGCTACACAGAGAACACTATAGGGAGGGGGTTATGGGACCTTTAATGCTGAGGTGGTTTGGGTCTATAATTGAGTGTGGGGCTGAGTGTGGGGAGGATATTAATTATTTAATGCTAGGAATGGTCGTGGGAAATGGATGTATTAAACGTAAATGCTATTAATTTATTGCTGGGGCTGTTTGGAGGGAGGGTAATAGGTTTATTTATTAAATGGGAATACTATTAATTTAATGTTGGGGTTGGTTGGAGGGAAATAGATCTATTTATCAAATGTGAGCACTATTACTTAAATGTTGAGGCTGGAGAGAGGCCTAATTATTAAATGTGGGTGCTGTTGATTTAATGGCAGGGATGGTTGGCATTTCTAAATGTACCCATTATTTTTTCCAAATAGGGCCTTCAACATTCCAGGATCCAGACAAGCCGCAACTAAAGAAGCCAGCAGCCACAGGTGGTAAAAGTGACAACAACAGGTAGGACAGTCTGTCAAATGTTCTGAGTCTAGTGCAGGCTTGGCTAACCTGTGGTACTCCAGGTGTTGTGAAACTACAAGTCCCAGCATACCCTTACAGCAATAAACTGCTATATATTGGCAAAGCATGCTGGGGCTTGTATTTTCACAACACCTGGAGTGCCACAGGTTAGCCAAGCCTGGTCTAGTGGGACAATCCTGTTTTTTGGTGACTGTTCTGCCCAATCTAAGGGGCAGGTCAAGACTGTGTACTCTTTATACACACACTGTATGCTTTATATACTACACTAAGGTGCTAGCTGTCCTTCCTGGACTGACCACTTCCCCTCTAGTGTAAGGTCCCGCCTCTATGGTGGCTGACCACACCCCCTCTGGTGGGCCCCTAGTATTGCAGTTCCCCGGTGGGCCCTTCATGCCCCAGTCCGACACTGTTTGAAAATCAATTACTTGGATCATCTGAGTGAGATACTCATCCTGCTGCGCCAATTACCTGACTTCCAGATCTAGATGAATCTGTCTCTGCTCCAGTTCTGTTGAAGTCCTTTTTGTGCTGGCACTGCCAGTCCTGATCTGCCACCCTTGCCTTGGGCATCTATTTACCACGACCTTGCTCTTTTAAAGATTTCCTATCACTGCGATGGAAAATATTCGGCTCTGTCATTTATCAAGAAAATGTCATGGCTCAGCTCCCTGGTAATACTGACTGGCAGTGGTTAGAGGAAACGTACTGCTCTCCATGCCAGCGCACTCCGTCTCCCTTCCTGGCGCCTCTCACAGGGTCAATGGAGGGTTACATCAGGACTTGGGTTTACAATTCCAGATATGAGGAGAAAAAAAGTTTTAAAAAAATGTGAAAAAACCCCAAACTTTATTTAAAAACACTAAACGGAAAGCAATAGCAGACAGCGGTACTTGCACAGTCCTTGGAAAATGGGCTTTCCCATGAAAAGAGATAGCCTTCACCGCCCCAGCTTCACGCTTTGCTAAATAGGGAGAAAACCCCTAAATCATGCAAAAACTTGAGTTTTCACTAAATTGTGGGCTTTGAATTCATTGGGGGGGGGGGGGGGAATTCAATTGTTAGAAAGTTTTTTTTTCCCAGCCATGTACAAAAAAAAAAATCTCCCGCTGGTTTTTGACGTCCATAGCGACCGTTTTGAGTTAGCGCAGCGGGAAAACTGGTGCAATTCAATTGAAAACAAAGGAACGCTGCCCCCCACGCGTTAAAAATTGTGTTTGCGAGATTTTAGGGGAGTGAAGGGGAGTTTTACCCTGTCATGTATAGCACAAAAAAAAGGTTTTGCATACATTTCCATACATTAGATTGCATTACACATTGATAATATCTACATTACAGTACTTTCTTTAGCATATTTTTTAATTGAACTATTTTTTACCATACAATCATCTATACCATGTCAAAACCCATTACTACATTCATATTTGTACCAAAAACATACATAAATATAATTAATTAGTGATTTTATTTTTTGATTTTTTTTAAGTTTATTTTATTTAATTATTTTTTCTCAAGAAAATCAACTTACACAAGTTAGACATTAGTGATAAACATAAGTTTAACTTTTTTTCCGCATTTTTACATGATTTCAAATACTTTTCAGAGGTTTTTTATTTTTAACACACCCCAAGGAGGTGCGAGATAAAATAGCATATTGGCCTGTTTAATGCGCCGCGTTAAAATACAATTGAATAGCTTTTAACGCGGCTGCCTCTCGCACACCCTATACTATCAATAGACCTTCTGCTGGAGCGAGAGGACCGTTTCATGAAGAAAAACGTAGCGTTAAAAATGGAATTGAATTGCGAGTAAAGTTAACCCGCTCGAAAATGATAAAAAAAAACAGCGTTAAAATGACTTAACGCGGTCCAAAAAAAAACAACTCGCTGACAATTGAATACCCCCCATTGATAAATAGAATTGTTAGTTTCTATGATTTTCTGGTTGTTATATGTCTATCTCTTATCGGCAGAGCAGTAACATGCTAATTCTTCTCTGTGGATGAAACCAACCTTATCCAATTTTAGTATAATCAGAGTATCCCACATAATTATCTCTAGAACCAATCACTGTAATTAATCAGTGTTATTCTGATTTTGGGATATCTAAATCTAATTAGCTCATGTCATTTTGGTCTTGAAAATAATCTTAATCTGATAAAAGATGATTGGGTCTGATATCCACGCACCAAATTAAATTACACTCCTTATCAGTACTTCAAAATTTGAAAAATAAATTTTCTCCATAGCTTTCATCAGAGAATATAATAGAATTGTGCTCCGTTTGAAATGGCAAATTAAGACAATTTTTTTTAAAATCCGTATTATTCCAAGCATGTGTTTTGTTTTTTTTTGAAGCGTTACAATAGTCCAGGACTATCTTGCTTTAATTAAGTGCTAATGACCCATGTATGATTTGGAAATTTGATTTAAACATAGGGTGACACAGTATCTTATCAATATACAGTTGAAACAACCTCATTAGGATGCTCCGCACACGGAAACTGCATCTCATTTCACAGTTGCCATACTGCCCTCTGCTCTCTATAATAAGCCAATCATTCAATGATAACTAAACATAATAACAAAAAACAGAAAAACACAACAGAACACAGTTATATTATCATTTCTTCAAGGTAATGAGAGAAAAGTGATACAATTACTGCTATATGTAACGAATGCATTGGAATATCATTACTACGGTGGTGAAGACTAGCAGAGGGAGAATGCCAAAAATTAGGGTGCAGCCAAATTTTAGCATTCACCCTCTTTTCACTGTCACCATTAGGATAACAGATATTATTCAATTTCCTTCAGAGCACAGCTCGGGGTCGCCAAACAAAATGTAGCAACAGACTTTAAACAGATACATTTGCAAACATTGTTTTAAAGAGCAAATCTGCAGTAAAACTTTAGCGACCAATCAGAAGTCTGCTTTCATTGTTTAACTTGCGCTCGACAGATAAATGCTCATTGATGATTGGTTCCCATATTGTTAGTGCATATTTTCACCTTTGGGCGATATTGTCTCTCATTATATTGTTTTGTTGGCAACAAGGTTGTTTGAATGGTTTTAACTACTGACAAAGGGCTATATGTTAACAGACAGAAGACAGTGCAGAATAGGCTCATGTCACTTCAGACAGTACGCCAAGAAAATTATACAATAAAATAACAACTCATAAGGTAATCATTAATGAAAATATGAAAATATGTGTTTTAAAAAACTTTTTTTTCACAATAAATACATAAATCAGGATGTTCTTAATATGTACTGAACATACAGGGTCTGGCTCATTAAAGAACGTAAATTGCGATACGTGCCCTATTTTGCGTAAAATCGTTCTGCGCATACGCAGAACCAGACCATACGCGAGCGAACGCAAGAACATCCAATTCATCTTTGAGCGCAAAGGATCCTTACTACAGTCTACGATTCCTAGATCAGAACGGGGAAGGGACTGGGCGTATGCACGTAGTCAATGTACAATAAGGGCGCGCCCAGCACCAGCGCACATAGCGGCATCCGAATAAAGCTTTGGGCATCTATAACGTACATGATTTTCTGTTGTATCACTGGCACCAGCTACAGGTCAGGTGTAAGTGTTGATTACTAGTGATGACGGCTGTGTATACAGCTAGAACATGTGTTTGCAATCAGAAACAACTGTTAAAATGTATTTTATGCACACTAGACAGTAATAACATCCTAATATATTTTATTTTATGGGGGGTGGGGAATGATAAAAAAAACAACTTTTATTTTTTTAATATTTTGTCTTTAATGACTATATAATTAACAGAGGATATTAAATGAATATTTTTTTTCTGTGCGTTGTCCTGGGATTTTATATTCCACATAAGTATTGGTCGTATCCTGCAGTGTATTGTCTGTTAGAGCAGAGCGGACCTAGACCCGTATTCATCAACAGGCAGGGGAGGGCTGGTAAATTTTAGCCCAGGGGGCAAGACTCGACTCAGCAGCCTATTAGGAACATTTTTAAAGGGAAAAAAAATACGGATAGCCCAGTGACTCAGCCCAAGGTAGCCCGATATGGGACCAGCCCAGGGACAGTTGCCCCCCCCCCCGCCGCCCCCTAGTACAGCCTGCCCCTGTCAACGGACATATATTTGCATCCGCTCCTTGTAAAGGGGTAAAGCAGGCACTTATTTCACATCTAATAAGCACAGTACTGAGGTGTAACCACAGTCCACACAGTTATTGTAAATAGTAGATAATTTGTTGCATGACGTAACTACAAGGTTTCGGAAGAGGAGATAGTTATCACTATAGACATAGTTATCATTATACTGCAGAGGGATAACGTTGTCATAGCGACATACCTCTGCATTCCGTCCAGTAATTGTCTTTGGAACACAGCGCAACGTGTGAATTGGTCCTGATGCTTTACCTTGGACTCCTTACTTCTGCTTGTTTCCTGGTCGCCATGTGCCTGATTCATAAAGGAAAGTTAAGTAAACAATTGAGTAAGTAGTCTCCTGGACAAAACCATGTTACAATGCAAGGGGTGCAAATTAGTTTTCTATTTTGCACATAAGTTAAATACTGACTGTTTTTTCATGCAGCACACACATACTTGATAGCTTACTCGTACACTGAAATTTAAAGTTGATATTTGTGTGCTACATGAAAAAACAGACAGTAATAAACTTATGTGCAAAATAGAAAACTAACTTGCACCCCTTGCATTGTAACATGGTTTTGTCCAGGAGACTACTTACTTAATTTTTTACTTAACTTTCCTTAATGAATCAGGCCCATGGTCAGCTCTCACATGAAGTCCTCAAAACAAGTAAGTATACAGGACAGCTGCACTGAGCAAATGGTGGGGTACCAATTGAGGATACGTGCATCCCAAGATGGTGTACACATATTCTTCTAAATTGGAATGAAACAATTGTAGTAATTTCCTGCAATTTACACATTTTCATCTTTGCCAAACGACTTCTGAATTCCTAGATACAGCTTCCCCTATTCTCAAACTACAATCAAAATGTTTTCGGCTTTGAGTCTCGCCTTAATCAAGACTTTGTTTTATGCAACTGCAGCTTTTTAACAAGAGACAAACACAGAATTTCTTATTTGCGATGTTCATTAAGCAACATATTTTCAGCCTCAATCTACATACAATTACTTTGATAGATATAAGCAAAGCAATGAAACGGAATCTGCTAATTGGTCTTTCTGTTGAATGAAAAATCTCCCAAATTGGCAGAAAGTTTTTGTAAGAACAAAGTGTGAAATCAACTTTCCATGTGTCGCTAAGACAAGGAATGGTACAACGCATCAAATATTATATAACGGAGCCAAATGCTGCATACTCACAAACCATATGCATTGTATGTAACTAAAACAAAGTAAGAAAATATTGTTACTCTTATTTTTAGGCAAGATACAGCTAAACAAGGACGACCATTGTATTTATGCCGCATCCGCCCCTTTAATCTCGTTTAAATAATAAGTGAGATACAGAACCACCCCACAAAGCAAAACATTAAGATGCACGTGTATGTAACATTCCTACGCTTAGTCCAACAATAAATATTCCTTTCTCAAATTATCAATTTGTCAGCATTAAGTTGTTGCTATTGCTGTCTATAAAAAATGTTGCACCCTTAATTCCCGAAGCATCAACAATCACATTGCAGTATCTTTATAAATGTACTGTCAGGGCCGGTGCTAGGGTCCATGGTGCCCTAGGCATTTTTACAAAATCGGCGCCCCCCCTCCCCCCGTCTTTCCTTACCTTGTCTCACCACCGCCGCCTCTCTGCTCCGTCTCCTCCCCTCCACTCACTGACACTAGTGAGTGGAGGGAAGGAGACGGAGCAGAGAGGTGGCGGTGGTGAGCAATAGCCTCTTCCCCCCTCCCCGTGCATCTGAATGCTGTGCGGCGGCCGTGACAGGTATGGTCAGTGGTCGCCGCACAGTTTTAAAGTCATTTACCATTCTGTGGCGCCCTCCAGAGCCCGGCGCCCTAGGCAAGTGCCTAACCTTGCCTAATGGGAGCGCCGGGCCTGTGTACTGTAACAAATAATCAGCAAAGGCATATACCTCCTGTACAATAATCTATACTCATATATTCACCAGGGCTATACGTGATGTAAAAACTTGATGTCGCTTGGAACCCAGAAAAGTCCTTCTCAATTATACCCCACGACTAAAGTGAAACAACAATTACCGGAAGCTTAAATGTAGCAAAATCATTTATTTTTATGTTAATATTTTATAAATGTTAAATATAGTGTAGGCTAAGCATCATCATCATTATTATTATTATCATTTATTTGTTAGGCGCCACAAGGTTTCCGCAGCGCCGCACATAGTACAAACAGTAGACTATACAGGGTATAACAGTACAGAACAATAAACAAAAAGTACCAATACTTCAGAAACTCCAGGCAGGCAGATGCAATAGACAGAAGAACGGGTAAGGAGACAGGAGGGAAGAGGGCCCTGCTCAATCGAGCTTACATCCTAAGGGAGGGTTGACAGACCAGGCACAAGAGGAGCCGGTTGAGGGAATGGGAGAGAGGGGAGAATGAGCGGAGGAGATAGGGGTTAAGCGGATGGGTGGTAGGCACCATTTATTTATATAGCGCCACTAATTCTGCAGCGCTGTACAGAGAACTCATTCACATCAGCCCCTGCCTCATTGGGGCTTACAGTCTTGAATTCCCTAACACACACACACAGACAAACAGAGAGAGACAGACTAGGGTCAATTTTGATAGCAGCCAATTAACCTACTAGTATGTCTTTGGAGTGTGGGAGGAAACCGGAGCACCCAGAGGAAACCCACGCAAACACAGGGAGAACATACAGACTCCACACAGATAAGGCTATGGTCAGGAATTGAACTCATGACCCCAGCGCTGTGAGGCAGAAGTGCTAACCACTTAGCAACCGTGCTGCCATGGAAGAAGAAGGTGGTTAGATCCAATCCCTCTACCTGAGCTATCTCTCCTTCCTTTCCTGTTCACCTTCCAGCTATTGATTGTGAGCCCCAAAGAGGTAGAAGTAAAGTGAGGATCCATATATTGTCCGAATGATCTTTATAGTCTCCCATCCTCATCTATGCAAACTGCCAAGCAATATGGCCTCCATTGAGCTGCATTTTTCTGACCTGTTGTTAGGATATCGAGACTGCCTCTTTAACTCTGGTGAGCATGAATCGATGACTGTGTATGTTGTTATTACTTCGTCAGCTGTGGTGTGCATGAGTCATTGCACATCTATCCCATGAATTTATGTTGTGTTTCTCTCCTGACCTGATTGGACCTTTGGAGTTTACAACCCCCTCCTGTTCTATGCAATCTTTGTCAGTGATAGAAGTAACTCTGGACACCTGAACTGTCTGCTCTCTGAGCTTCACCTCGAAAACTGTACCTTAGCAAACAGCATTACTACTCCAACACAGCTTTTTGGCAACCAATCTACTTTGAATTATTTTTGAGGAGAGCAGTTTGAACACAGAACTGCTTATATGAAACAATTGTCTCCTGGCTAGGAAGAACATTGTTTACATCTCTCTGTCTGTAATTCTGTTAGAACTGCAGCTTGAACATAGAACAGCTTATATGAAACTTTTGACTGTTGGCTAGGAAAAAATCTTTCTACATCACTCTGCACTGAGGGGCTCTGGGCTTATCTCAGTTGCACTTGGACTTTTGCTGCTGTCAGGAAAATTAGATATCCTCCATTACCAAGACTGCATCTGTGAGTACTATTGTCTACTATCAGAACTGTTATTACACTGTTTTACGTACTACAGACGGCAAGTGTCTCTGAAGATCATTAATCACTACAGCTGTCTGTGACTACCATTATTAGAGACTTTGTTATGTGCTCATTAATCAGCTGCACGTTGTGTTTCCTCTGTATCTGATCCTCAGTTACTCTGGATGTTTTCTGTATATTTTAAATAAATTCCCAGTTTGAATTTCTCTTCTGCCTCTATCTTTCCTTGAATTGCCTAACAACTGTTAGCTTTGGGCAATTCATACTCAGATTCAAAGCTAACAGGAACGAGGGTCATTCACAATATACAGAAAAACCTGTATATAAAAGCCGATCTTCATCATGTACTAGTGCAAAAATTGGCAATATTATTGAATGGGAAAGAGGAAATCTAAAAAAGGATAGTAGTTAAAAATAATAGAAAACTAGTAAATAAGCGCTGAATAAATTAAAATAATATAATTTTTGCTATGCTTGTTATCTATAAGTCCTGACATACAAATATGAGATTAGCAAAAGCTAGCCAGTACCCAGGACAAAGGCAGGTGCTGCAATGGGGGCGTGATCATGCTCTGCTTGTGCTTGCCACATCCCCAGCATACATAGCTAAAGATTTAGAAGCGCTAAGCCACCCCCAACCTCCCACTATATACCTCTAGAACCGGGACTGTTCGGGGTTATGTATTACACCTATGTATATCTCACAAGTGGCCTGATCTAGGTGGGACTAGATTTTATGGAACTTTTCCAACGTACTGACAATAGGAACAATTGTCGCAAGTGCTCGGAACTTGAGAGGTTTTTGTCCCGATCAACATCGTATTTCAAGGATGATTTCAGATGAGGGGTGGAGAATTGGGGTTGGCTTAGTATTTCGGAGGTGCTATGCACGACCCCCGGGGAGAAGTGGAAAGTGTCCCATAGCCACGCCCACAACGCAGCATGAACGCAATGGTATGGCTAGAATGGCTATGAGCTATGCATTAATGAGTAAAGCTAATATACTGCAGTGCTCTGTAGCCACACATCACGCCCCACATTGTCCTGTACGTATCCCATAAGCGTGTTACATCCGTTTTACACCCACTAAAGGTTACCCTAGGCCCTGTATCACATTATAAAGCAAATGCATCAAATGGGTGATATTTCCAATTTCCTAATGTGTGCTGCCTCGCTCTGCGCCATCCTTATGCTAAAAAAAATATTGTGCCATAGTAAATTTCCTTTGCTTTATTGCCGTGATAATTAAGGGAGGAAATCTGCAATGTTAGAACTAGTGATATTCTGGTTTCAGAACCCGGTGATAAGATTTACGAGGAGGTGGTTTGATTTGTTCCATTAGACTGGAAGACGACGCGTTCCAAAATGTAAACACGTGTCATAAATCTCCTTCTACTTACACAGCGGCGGCTGCGTCTTATGAAGGTTGGACAGGATATATGGCAACGTCAAAACTCCAGTCCTCTTTTGCCTCTGACAGGTAATTAACACATTTATCAAAGCTCGGCCGTAGTAAAACATTTCTCCATTCATCCCCCCAAAAAAAGCAAAACAAAAACAAATTTATAGTGTAAAAACACTTGGATGTTTTAATAATAATTTTACTTCCTTACTTTGCTGAATGCATTATAGACCTGGCGTGTAAATTACAGGAGATGTGCAATCATTTCAGCGGCAGTATTTTCAGAAGATAAGAACAGCTCACCCCTGAATATAATGACCTTATTATTAACAGGGTGTTCCCGAAGGCTAGCCACGTCCTGTGTGCCGGAGTCATGATATCAATAACTACGGGATCTATTTTCAAAACTGCGATCAACCATAAACCAGGAGAAAACAACTGTTTTCTCTGGAGAACGGCCATCGTCGTCTCAATCTACACAATTTATCAAGAGGTTAACGCAAGATTTCTCCTGCATTGACCTTCTTTTCGTAGGATACCGCAGGTGCCATGAACTCTACATTGCTGTGAACTGCAACGAAACATAATGAGTGTTATCATTGCTCAATGGTAAATAGACCCCTAACTGTACTTTATAGGTAAACCGCCAACTTTTATAATAGCCAAATGTAAACTTCATTGAACTTCAAATGCAAAAAGATGTCCCTTTGTCATTATGTCACTTTGCACTGGACATACAAAAACGTCAAAAAACAATGTTTCATATTTTTGAGCAATTTTGTCTGTACTTACGGAGTTGCACACACCTGTGTACCGAACGTGCACTCAGCAATTATAGCCAGAAAGCTCCAATGGGGCAGGGACTGATGTAAGTGAGTTCTCTGTACAGCGCTGCGGAATCAGTGGCGCTATATAAATAAATGGTGATGATCATGATGATGATAATGTGGGATCTTCAACAATGATTCCAATAAATGGAACAAAATAAAGTTCAGTTTGGTGGGACAATATTACAATGGGCATCAATGAACGGAGATTGTGCTTATTGCAAAGCGTTTACGTTTTAGTTGGGATCCACGGAGCTTTTCAGCCGTGGCGCTAGATTTTTACACCCTCTCCGGGGGCAGCAGTAATTAATAAACGGCTTCTGCTTTCAAAGTGATGTCTTTTACTCGGCCTCGGAGCATTTTATAGAGAAGACTCATATAATATAATCCAATGCAATAAAAAAAAGTAGCCTTGATGTCTCCTTGCAGTCATGAGTTCTAGAATACAAAACTGAGGGTCAAATAAGCAGTATTTTAGGAGGAAAAAGTACAAATGAGTAAAACAGGCAGTTTGAATGTAACAGTGAGCAGTTCTCTGAGACGTGTCTGCTGAGATGAAGACATTGGACAGTGCACTAAAATGAAAAAGAATTTGCAGATCAATCTGCTGCACCACTGTAATTTTAGTTTTAATGACTCCACACCTCAACCAAATCACGTCATAGTATGCTTAGCGGCGGTAAGGGGGAGTGGCCACCAAGGGGGGAGTGTCTACATCACAATGGGGCTTGCGGGGCACTTCTTAAGCACCAGGCAGCCCCTTACCACCCCCCTCTATATACTCCCATGCAGGGCCGCCAAGAGGAATTTTAAGTACAGAAACTTCTTGGGGTTACTTCAAAGCAGGCTTGGGCCCCGGTACTTTGTCCCTGCTCCCCTCCCCCATTCTCAGCGCCCCTGCTCCCATGCATTGCTGTACGCATCTGCCACCGTGCAAATCAGCAGTAAATGGGACATCAGGACAAAGCTGCTGACGGTTCGGACAGACCCCTTAAATCGGGACTGTCCCACCTACGACTTAAAAAGTGACTTACCCAACATCACATGGGAATGACACTGGGATTTAAATCCTGATCTCCAGCAAGTGTTCTATGGTTCTTGTTATTCAGCCCAGCATATGTCACACTGCATTACATTCTTCTCTATTATTATACTTGTATCAAAAAATATTGTCTCAAAGCTCGTCCGTGCTGGACACAACTCCATCAGGTTATTGTCGAAGCAGATTAGTCAAGATCACGACCTACACGAGGCAGCTCATCTATATAAGCATGACTGCTCTTACTGTATTGGGTTTGTGCCTAGATACATGTGTATGTAATAGTAGAACTGGTTCATCAAATGAAGATATTCTACTTTTTCGCTAAACAACTGTTGGTATTTTCGTCTTCTGTGTTTCCCATAACTCCTGGCAATTTATTATAATTGACAAATATTTGCATTATGTGTGCCTCTATTTTCGTATTGCACCTTATTTGCATACCTACATGTGCCTACATGGATCAGGTCAGGGCAGAGGTGGAACTAGCAACCTGTGGGCCCCCGGTGCAGGGAGGTGGGGAGGAGGGAACCCGGGCCCCTGACCCTTTGCATCTGTCATGTAGCGGGCCCCTTATCTCTATGGGCCCCGGTGCATGGTGCCTGCCTCACCAATGGTAGTTCCACCACTTTGTCAGGGGAGCAACAAGATGTCACAGGGCACCATAGAATGTTTTTTTAGGGGATGCCAGTCCGGGGAACCTCTCCTGAGCTTTCATGGGTACATCAGTTCTGTGGGTTGGGAGTAGAAAGCTTCTAGGAACCCTTGAGACTTCTATTTGGGGGGGTCTGTCTATGTTTTAAAGAACTTTGGCTTCAACAAAATGGCCACCACTATTGTTCTTACTTACGTTTTGTCTCTAGTGTATGGAGAAAGTTTCCTGTGCTTCTCTGCAGTTTCTTGGACGTGAAGGACTGGGTGAATGACATTTAGTCTAACTTTTTTATTTCATCTTTATGTGAGGGCAGATTAGTCTTCATTTTGTAGATTTGTATTACTTTTCAAAGCATTATATAAATTTGGTCAGATGATCAAGATGGATTTATGTAAAGAAGAGATATATATATATATATATATATATATATATATATATATATATGTGGGGGTTACTTCTACATTAATGTACAGCTCACTGTATTTCTCCTTCCTGTTGTCTCTCTTTTTTATTTATTTAAAATAAATTATTATAATTTATAAAATGTGTTGGTGTCTGATTCTATTATTATTGCAGCAAGTGTTTTTTTTCTTTATTTTTGCTTTGTTCTGAAATTAAGTATTTAGAAATCATGTGCTGGACCCCGAGCCCGCATGTAATTATATATAAAAAAAATCAGCTATAAAACTGCGTCCCTTTATTTTTTGTATCAGGTGACTTTGGACCCAGTTACAGAATGGCCAATGTGCATTGCAAAAATGTCTTTGGTGGCGTTATGGAAGCAATATTATCACTATTATTAATGATCAATATTAACAATCTTACAATGAGATCGAAGTGGGGGTGCTCATATTTTTAGGGCTGTTCCTTCCTTTGCAGCCTCACTCACTAGCTAAAAGACACTTGAATTTTGAACTAACTCTGACATATTTTTCTGCAAATTTTGCCCAATGACAACAAAAGCCCTTCAAATTAGGGATGAGCGCACTCGGATTTATGAAATCCGAGCCCACCCGAACGTTGCGGATCCGAGTCGGATCCGAGACACATCCGGGTATTGGCGCCAAATTCAAAAGTGAAACTGAGGCTCTGACTCATAATCCCGTTGTCGGATCTCGCGATACTCGGATCCTATAAATTCCCCGCTAGTCGCCGCCATCTTCACTCGGGCATTGATCAGGGTAGAGGGAGGGTGTGTTAGGTGGTCCTCTGTGCTGTTTAGTTATGTGCTGTTTAGTTATGTGCTGTTTAGTTCTGTGCTGTTTAGTTCTGTGCTGTTTAGTTCTGTGCTGTTTAGTGCTGTGCTGTGCTGTGCTGTGCTGTGCAGTGCTGTGCTGTGCTGTGCTGTGCTGTGCTGTGCTGTGCTGTGCTGTGTTCTGCAGTATCAGTCCAGTGGTGCTGTGTCCTGTGCTCTGTCCTGCTGAGTTCCGTAGTGCTGCTGGGTCCTGTGCCGTGTCCTGTTCAGTCCAGTGGTGCTGTGTCCTGTGCTCTGTGCTTCTAAGGGCATAGTTTTTTCCCCACTATTCCCAAGTTTTTTAAAAATAAAAAAAAAGTAAAAAAAAATAAAAAATTAAAAAAAAAAAAAATATATAATAATTATAACCAAATTTGCAAATCCAATCCAGCAGTATAAGTCCATTGGTACTGCAATATTACCAAGTTCACACATTCTGCAGTATCTTGTGCTACATATAATGGAGACCAAAAATTTGGAGGATAAAGTAGGGAAAGATCAAGACCCACTTCCTCCTAATGCTGAAGCTGCTGCCACTAGTCATGACATAGACGATGAAATGCCATCAACGTCGTCTTCCAAGCCCGATGCCCAATCTCGTAGTACCGGGCATGTAAAATCCAAAAAGCCCAAGTTAAGAAAAAGTAGCAAAAAGAGAAACTTTAAATCATCTGAGGAGAAACGTAAAGTTGCCAATATGCCATTTACGACACGGAGTGGCAAGGAACGGCTTAGGCCCTGGCCCGTGTTCATGACTAGTGGTTCAGCTTCACCCACGGATCTTAGCCCTCCTCCTCCTCCCCCCCCCTACAAAAAATTGAAGAGAGTTATGCTGTCAGCAACAAAACAGCAAACAACTCTGCCTTCTAAAGAGAAATTATCACAAATCCCCAAGGCGAGTCCAAGGGTGTTGGTGGTTGTCAAGCCTGACCTTCCCATCACTGTACGGGAAGAGGTGGCTCGGGAGGAGGCTATTGATGATGTAGCTGGCGCTGTGGAAGAACTTGATGATGAGGATGGTGATGTGGTTATTGTAAATGAGGCACCAGGGGGGGAAACAGCTGATGTCCATGGGATGAAAAAGCCCATCGTCATGCCTGGTCAGAAGACCAAAAAATGCACCTCTTCGGTCTGGAGTTATTTTTATCCAAATCCAGACAACCAATGTATGGCCATATGTAGCTTATGTAAAGCTCAAATAAGCAGGGGTAAGGATCTTGCCCACCTAGGAACATCCTCCCTTATACGTCACCTGAATAACCTTCATAGTTCAGTGGTTAGTTCAGGAACTGGGGCTAGGACCCTCATCGGTACAGGGACACCTAAATCCCGTGGTCCAGTTGGATACACACCAGCAACACCCTCCTCGTCAACTTCCTCCACAATCTCCATCAGATTCAGTCCTGCAGCCCAAGTCAGCAGCCAGACTGAGTCCTCCTCAATACGGGATTCATCCGAGGAATCCTGCAGCGGTACGCCTACTACTGCCACTGCTGCTGTTGCTGCTGTTAGTCGGTCATCTTCCCAGAGGGGAAGTCGTAAGACCGCTAAGTCTTTCACAAAACAATTGACCGTCCAACAGTCGTTTGCCATGACCACAAAATACGATAGTAGTCACCCTATTGCAAAGCGTATAACTGCGGCTGTAACTGCAATGTTGGTGTTAGACGTGCGCCCGGTGTCCGCCATCAGTGGAGTGGGATTTAGAGGGTTGATGGAGGTATTGTGTCCCCGGTACCAAATCCCCTCGAGATTCCACTTCACTAGGCAGGCGATACCAAAAATGTACAGAGAAGTACGATCAAGTGTCCTCAGTGCTCTTAAAAATGCGGTTGTACCCACTGTCCACTTAACCGCGGACATGTGGACAAGTGGTTCTGGGCAAACGAAGGACTATATGACTGTGACAGCCCACTGGGTAGATGCATCCCCTTCCGCAGCAACAGCTGCATCAGTAGCAGCATCTACAAAATGGCTGCTCATGCAAAGGCAGGCAACATTGTGCATTACAGGCTTTAATAAGAGGCACAACGCTGACAACATATTAGAGAAAATGAGGGAAATTATCTCCCAGTGGCTTACCCCACTTAGACTCTCATGGGGATTTGTGGTGTCAGACAATGCCAGTAACATTGTGCGGGCATTAAATATGGGCAATTTCCAGCACGTCCCATGTTTTGCCCACACCATTAATTTGGTGGTGCAGCATTACCTCAAGAGTGACAGGGGTGTGCAGGAGATGCTTGCGGTGGCGCGCAAAATTGCTGGACACTTTCGGCATTCAGCCAGTGCCTACCGCAGACTAGAGGCACATCAAAAAAGCATGAACCTGCCCTGCCATCACCTCAAACAAGAGGTTGTGACGCGCTGGAACTCCACCCTCTATATGCTGCAGAGGATGGAGGAGCAGCAAAAGGCCATTCAGGCCTACACAGCCACCTACGACATAGGCAAAGGAGTGGGGATTCGCCTCAGTCAAGCGCAGTGGAGACTGATTTCCGTGTTGTGCAAGGTTCTGCAACCATTTGAACTTGCCACACGAGAAGTCAGTTCCGACACTGCCAGCTTGAGTCAGGTCATTCCCCTGATCAGGCTGTTGCAGAAGCAGCTGGAGAAAGTGAGGGAGGAGCTGGTAAGCCATTGCGATTACACCAAGCATGTAGCTCTTGTGGATGTAGCCCTTCGTACGCTTTGCCAGGATCCGAGGGTGGTCACTCTTTTAAAGTCAGAGGAATACATTCTGGCCACCGTGCTCGATCCTCGGTTTAAAGCGTATGTTGTGTCTCTGTTTCCGGCGGACACAAGTCTACAGCGGTGCAAAGACCTGCTGGTCAGGAGATTGTCCTCTGAAGAGGACCGTGACATGCCAACAGCTCCACCCTCATTTTCTTCCACATCTATGGCTGCGAGGAAAAAGCTCAGTTTTCCCAAAAGAGGCACTGGCGGGGATGCTGATAACATCTGGTCCAGACTGAAGGACCTGCCAACCATTGCAGACATGTCTACTCTCGCTGCATTGGATGCTGTCACAATAGAAAAAATTGTGGATGATTACTTTGCTGACACCATCCAAGTAGACATGTCAGACAGTCCATATTGTTACTGGCAGGAAAAAAAGGCAGTTTGGAAGCCCCTGTACAAACTGGCTCTAGTTTACCTGAGTTGTCCCCCCTCCAGTGTGTACTCGGAAAGAGTTTTTAGTGCAGCGGGGAACCTGGTCAGTGAGCGGCGAAGGAGGCTGCTTCCTCATAACGTTGAAAAAATGATGTTTATAAAAATGAATAATCAATTCCTCAATGAAGTACAGCACTGCCCTCCAGATACTACAGAGGGACCTGTGGTTGTGGAGTCCAGCGGGGACGAATTGATAATGTGTGATGAGGAGGAAGTACACACTGTAGGGGGAGAGGAATCAGAGGTTGAGGATGAGGACGACATCTTGCCTCAGTAGAGCCTGTTTAGTCTGTACAGGGAGAGATGAATAGCTTTTTTGGTGTGGGGGCCCAAACAAACCAATCATTTCAGCCAAAGTTGTTTGGTAGGCCCTGTCGCTGAAATGATTGGTTTGTTAAAGTGTGCATGTCCTATTTAAACAACATAAGGGTGGGTGTGAGGGCCCAAGGACAATTCCATCTTGGACCTTTTTTTTTTGCATTATATGACCAATCAACAGTCGTTTGCCATGTTCAAAAAGTAAAACCAAATTTAAAAAAATACAAGAAATTAAACCAAAAGTAAAATGCCGTGTCATAATTTAAAACAAGAGGTATTGACGTGCTCTAAAACTACTGTATTGTTGTTTATATTTTATAAACACTACACTTGACAGCTTGAGTCTTTCAATAAAAAAGTAACTGTCCATTGCACGAATATTTGCAACAGGGACAATTTTAGGGTTAAGAAAGTCAACTAATAACACTTCGACGCTGTCTGTCTTTATAAACACTACACTTGGAAGTTGGAGGAGGTATTGTGGCCCCGGCACCAAATTTACTACCGGGGCCACTCCACTGTGCAGTCCATATTTAGGTGTATCAGATATTAAACAACGGTGACAGTTGATGCCCAATTTTTTAATTATATTGTGGCCTCGGTACCAAATTGTGTACCGGGGCCACCACACTACGCAGTCCAGATACTTGTTTGGTGGAATTCAGACCAGTTGAGGGTTTTATTATTATATTGTGTGGACCACTCTATCTATACCACACTACAACTCTATACCACTCTATTTCATACTTTAATTCTATTTCATACTTTAATTCTATTTCATACTTTAATTCTATTTCATACTTTAATTCTATTACTAATTACCATAAAGAGGAACAAAATAAACCAATTTTACCAAAAGTATAATATGACTTAGACTTACAAACACTACACTTGAAAGATCGTGCCTTTAAATGAAAAAGTCAGTCTTCATTGCACGACTATGTGCAACAGGGACAGTTTTTTGGGTTTACAAAGTCAAACAATAACACTTTGACCCTGTCTGTCTGGGATCTCAATGACGAATTGTCTGTACCATGTTTGGAGGAGGTATTGTGGCCCCGGTATCAAATTGGGTACCGGGGCCACCCCACTATGCAGTCCAGATACTTGTTTGGTGGAATTCTGACACGTGGAGGGTTTTATTATTATTATATTGTGTGGACCACTCTATCTATACCACACTACAACTCTATATACCACTCTATTTCATACTTTAATTCTATTTCATACTTTAATTCTATTTCATACTTTAATTCTATTTCATACTTTAATTCTATTTCATACTTTAATTCTATTTCATACTTTAATTCTATTACTAATTACCATAAAGAGGAACAAAATAAACCAATTTTACCAAAAGTATAATATGACTTAGACTTACAAACACTACACTTGAAAGATCGTGCCTTTAAATGAAAAAGTCAGTCTTCATTGCACGACTATGTGCAACAGGGACAGTTTTTTGGGTTTACAAAGTCAAACAATAACACTTTGACCCTGTCTGTCTGGGATCTCAATGACGAATTGTCTGTACCATGTTTGGAGGAGGTATTGTGGCCCCGGTATCAAATTGGGTACCGGGGCCACCCCACTATGCAGTCCAGATACTTGTTTGGTGGAATTCTGACACGTGGAGGGTTTTTTAATTATATTGTGGCCTCGGTACCAAATTGTGTACCGGGGCCACCACACTACGCAGTCAAGATAGATAGATGCGTATTGCGTATCATAGATAAAGTACATTCAGTGGTGTGGGGCAAATTGAAAAATATTCAAAATGCACTGACATTATCAAAAACAAGAGGTTGTCACACGCTAAAACTCCAACATGTATATGATGGAGAGGATGGAGGAGCAGCCGTATGTGTAGTGTAATGCAGATCTGTTGAAGGTTTTTTATATATTTTATTGTGGTGCCCAGTGCCCACTCCTCTACGCAGTCCAGGTACATTTATTGGTGCGAATCATAAAAGTTCAGGGTTTTTAATATATTGTGGTGACCCACTCCTCTACGCAGTCCAGGTACAATTATTGGTGCGAATCATAAAAGTTCAGGGTTTTTAATATATTGTGGTGACCCACTCCTCTACGCAGTCCAGGTACATTTATTGGTGCGAATCATAAAAGTTCAGGGTTTTTAATATATTGTGGTGACCCACTCCTCTACGCAGTCCAGGTACATTTATTGGTGCGATTCATAAAAGTTCAGGGTTTTTAAGATATTGTGGTGACCCACTCCTCTACGCAGTCCAGGTACATTTATTGGTGCGATTCATAAAAGTTCGGGGTTTTTAAGATATTGTGGTGACCCACTCCTCTACGCAGTCCAGGTACATTTATTGGTGCGAATCATAAAAGTTCAGGGTTTTTAATATATTGTGGTGACCCACTCCTCTATGCAGTCCAGGTACAATTATTGGTGCGAATCATAAAAGTTCAGGGTTTTTAATATATTGTGGTGACCCACTCCTCTACGCAGTCCAGGTACATTTATTGGTGCGATTCATAAAAGTTCAGGGTTTTTAAGATATTGTGGTGACCCACTCCTCTACGCAGTCCAGGTACATTTATTGGTGCGATTCATAAAAGTTCGGGGTTTTTAAGATATTGTGGTGACCCACTCCTCTACGCAGTCCAGGTACATTTATTGGTGCGAATCATAAAAGTTCAGGGTTTTTAATATATATTGTGGTGACCCACTCCTCTACGCAGTCCAGGTACATTTATTGGTGCGAATCATAAAAGTTCAGGGTTTTTAATATATATTGTGGTGACCCACTCCTCTACGCAGTCCAGAAAGATACCTTGTTGCAACGTTTTGGACTAATAACTATATTGTGAGGTGTTCAGAATACACTGTAAATTAGTGGAAATGCTTGTTATTGAATGTTATTGAGGTTAATAATAGCCTAGGAGTGAAAATAAGCCCAAAAACTTGATTTTTAAACTTTTTATGTTTTTTTCAAAAAAAATCCGAATCCAAAACCTTAAATCCGAACCGAGACCTTTCGTCAAGTGTTTTGCGAGACAAATCCGAACCTCAAAAATAACGAAAATCCAGATCCAAAACACAAAACACGAGACCTCAAAAGTCGCCGGTGCACATCCCTACTTCAAATACACATAAATACCACAAGTACTAAGACAGTCCCCTCACTCAAATGAATGACTTAAGCCACAAGTGAAGCTAAAAAGAGCAGAATTTTTTGGGAGAAAAGCTTAAAAATGTAAATTAACAAAATGTCTGTTCTAACGCTGTAGGAGGCTGGACCTTTACATGATATTTCCACATTTTTCACCTCCCTGCAATGGTTGTATATTCAGTGTAAAGATGAGGTTGTTCACTTAATGCAAAATGACATAATCATACTATCTCTGTGCAAACTGCATGGATTTAATGAACAATAAACACTTTGATGCATAAATAAAAGACACTTTCAGAGTATCCCGTAAACCGCGACAAATTTGCTCCTCTATATGTAGGTATAAGTTTAGAGATGGAGAAGGGCCAACATAACCCGCTGGAAAACTGCAAATAGAAATTCCTCGTCCCTGTTTTGCAGTCAGAAGTAGTCTCTGTAATAATGGACATTTGTGAGTCTGCCTCTTTACCTTTACATAACATTGTCCAAACCCCCAGTCACACGAGCCTTCCCAACCCGCTCTGAAATTACAATCAGGGGATTAGATGGAAGAAAGGAATAAGTGTAAATTCTTAAGGTCACGCCTTGGTCCACACGCTGAGAATGAATGGAGGAATTTCTGCAGCATTGCATTATGTGATCATTATACACATCCTGCCATTTCCGCAGCATTATCATACAGCTTCTTACATTAGAAACACTGTATTGTACTAGAATTACCTGTGCTATCAATTCTGTGCCTGCATAATGTCAGCAGAGAACTGGCAGGAGCAGAATGTAAATAGAAGACGGAGCTTTGTATTATTTTTCTGTGTGTGCGGCCATTAAATGTGTGGGAAATTAATTAAAAACAACAACAAAAAACTGTTAGGCCCAGAACAGAAAGATAAGGTACAAACCTAGAAAGTAAAAAGAAGTAGAAACAAGTAGAACAGGAAAGAGAGAGAGAAGATAGAAAGAGAGAGAGAGAGAGAGAGAGAGAGAGAGAGAGAGTACAAGACAGAATAAGAGAGTGGGTACGAGAGAGACTGAGAGAGACAGAGGGTAGAGGACAGAATGAGAGAGAGAGGGTATGAGAGAATGAGGGAGCAGGTATGAGAGAGAATGAGAGAGTATGGGTACGAGAGAGAGTAAGAGAGACAGAGGCTACAGGACAGAGTGAGAGAGAAAGGGTACAAGAGAGAATGAGAGAGAGAGGGTACAAGAGAGAATGAGAGAGAGAGAGGGTATGAGAGAATGAGAGAGAGAGGATATGAGAGAATGAGAGAAAGAGGATATGAGAGAATGAGAGAGGGTATGAGAGAATGAGAGAGCAGGTATGAGAGAGAATGAGAGAGAGCGGGTAGAAGTCAGAATGAGAGAGAGCGGGTACGAGAGAGAATGAGAGAGAGCGGGTACGAGAGAATGAAAGAGACAAAGGGTACAGAACAGAATAAGAGAGAGAGAGAGAGGATACGAGAGAGAATGAGAGAGAGGGGGGTACAAGGTGGAATGATAAAGAGCGGGTACGAGAGAGAATGAGAGAGAGTGGGTACAAGATAGAATGAGAGAGAGCGGGTACGAGAGAGAATGAAAGAGACAAAGGGTACAGAACAGAATAAGAGAGAGAGGCTACAAGAGAGATTGAGAGAGAGAGGGGTACAAGGTGGAATGAGAGAGAGCGGGTACGAGAGAGAATGAGAGAGAGTGGGTACGAGATAGAATGAGAGAGAGCGGGTACGAGAGAGAATGAAAGAGACAAAGGGTACAGAACAGAATAAGAGAGAGAGAGGATACGAGAGAGAATGAGAGGGAGAGGATATGAGAGAGAATGAGAGAGAGGGGGTAGGAGAGAGAATGAGAGAGAGAGGGTAGGAGACAGAATAAGAGAGACAGGTTGAGAGACAGAATGAGATCAATAAGAGAGACTGGAGAAAGAGAGATATGAGATGAGGGATAGGGCAAGAAACAGAATGAGACACAAGCAAGAGGAAGAGAAGAGACCAAATGAAACTTGTAAGAGACATAATGAGGCAAACGAGAGAACACGGAGTGGAAGAGACAGAAGGTCTATTAACTAATACATGATGGCTGGTTTTCCTTGGCTGTTTATTGCAGTGATAGTACATCACCTATCGTCATGGTTTCTCATTAATGATATAGGCTGCTTGGCGATACTGGACAGGGGTGGTAAAACGTTACCATTATGAAGCTCCCATCTTGGTCGCCGGCTGTGACCTCTTAGTAGTGAGAAGCCTTATTGTAAATAGACATAGGGCTTTTCTCCATTTGATAAATAGAGCCCCAAGATATAACATTTACAGTAGTGAAGGAATACATTTAATTGTGACAAGATCTTCCTCATTACTGTGCAGTCATGACCAAACGTTTTGAGAATGACACATGTATTGGTTTTTTACAAACTTTGCTGCATCAGTGTTTTTAGACCTTTTTGTCAGATGTTGCTATGGTTTACTGAAGACCTCAGCAAGTCGCCCTGGCATGCTGTCATCAACTTCTGGGCCACATACTGACTGATGGCCGCCCATTTTTGCCTAATCAATGCTTTGAGGTTGTCAGAATTTGTGGGTTTTTGTTTGTCCACCCGTCTCTTGAGGATTGACCACAAGTTCTCAATGGGATTAAGGTCTGGGGAGTTTACTGGCCATGGGCCTAATATTTTGATGTTTTGATCCCCGAGCCACTTAGTTATCAATGTTGCCTTATGTCAAGGTGCTGGAAAAGGCATTGTTTGTCCCCAAACTGTTCTTGATGATTGGGAGAAGTTGCTCTTGGAGGATGTTTTGGTACCATTCTTTATTCATGGCTGTGTCCTTAGGCAAAATTGTGAGTGAGCCCACTCCCTTGGCTGAGAAGCAACCCAACACATGAATGGTCTCAGGATGCTTTACTGTTAACATGACACAGGACTGATGATAGCACTCACCTTTCCTTCTCCGGACAAACGTTTTTCCAGATGCCTCAAATAATCTGAAAGGGGATTCATCAGAGAAAATGACTTTACCCCAGTCCTCAGCAGTCCAATCCCGGTACGTTTTGTAGAATATCAAGCCATCCTGCAAAACTCATTGTGCGTGCAGATGCACTCACACCTGCCTGCTGCCATTCCTAAGAAAGCTCTGCACTGGTGGTGCCCCGATCCCACAGGTGAATCAACTTTAGGAGACGGTCCTGGCGCATGCTGGACGTTATTGGGAGCCCTGACGCCTTCTTCACAACTATTGAACCTCTCCCTTTGAAGTTCTTGATGATCTGATAAATGGTTGATTTAGGTGCAATCTTACTAGCAGCAATATCCTTGCCTGTGAAGCCCTTTTTGTGCAAAGCAATCATGACTACACGTGTTTCCTTGCAGATACCCATGGTTAGCAGAGGAAGAGCAATGGTTTCATGCACCACCCTACTTTTAAAGCTTCCAGTCTGTTATTCTAATTCAATCACCATGACAGAGTGATCTCCAGCCTTGTCCTCGTCAACACTTTCACCTGTGTTAATGAGAGAATCACTGACCTGATTTCCGCTGGTCCTTTTGTGGCAGGGCTGAAATGCAATGGAAATGTCATGGCAAAGCGGGACTTTGAAATTAATTGCAATTCATCTGATCACTCTTCATGACATTCTGGAGTATATGCAAATTGCCATCATATAAACTGAGGCAGCAGACTTTGTGAAAAATAATATTTGTGTCATTCTCAAAACTTTTGGCCATTACTATAGGAAATCAGGGGTTTTTAGCTGCGTTGGGGGCAGGTGGGTATGTGCCCCTTTGGGCCGGTCCCATTGCGGGCTACCTTGGGCTGAGTAACTGGACTAGCTGCATTTTCTCCTTTAAAATGTTCCTAATAGGCTGCTGATCCGAGTCTCGGCTATAACTTGCCAGCCCCTGGTTTAAATGCAAACAGATCGTACCTGGCAACACTTGACCCCGTGACATTGACAATAGGGTTTCAGAGGTGAGCATGCGCCCACTGGTTTTAAAAGAAGGTGTGACTGGATCACTATAAATAATTTACTGTAGATATTTATTTTAATTAGGGGTGCTGTGCACCGCTGTATATCATTGCAAATGTACTATTCGTTTATATTTTTTTGTATTACTGTATAGGAAATGTATTGAATTCAGAGATAGTAGCCATGGTGGAGGAAATGTATTTTTGTAAGAAAGGAAGAAAGAAAATCCTAAATTAAATTAATTCATTCTTTTCATCTCTAAGTGACCAACATGTCTGTTGAGCCTGAAAGCACAGGAGGGGGTATTTAGACTTGATATCTCTCTAAGGCGGGATGCAAGTAATATAGGAAATTTAACACCAAGTTTTAGGGACTCACAGATTGACTTTTGTTAAATTGCGTTTAATGCAAGACTACAGGATATATTACATCCTGATGGTAATTATTGAATATAATATATCAGCCGTTTTGGTGTCTGGCTGGGGGGCTAGATTACCCCCTGCCAGGCTGTCTCCAAAACTGTATGATAAAGCACTGTCTGACCATGTAATATATCATACCATCTGTTACTTCTGGAAACATCGCTAGCACCACAGACTGGCGTGTAACTTTGCTTTTAAGGGCTACTTGAGCTAATAAAACATCACTGCTTCAAGATCCTGCTTTGACGCCTACTTACCTTTGCCAATTCCTGCTACCTGCAGATTAGACCCATCTAATCCTGAGGTTGGGACCCGTATTCCAGTACCAACGCTCTGTCCGCTACCCTGCAGCTCTGGCCAGTGTGATAGGCCAGGGGGAATCATCCACAGTAACCCTGATCTACAGGAAGAGGTCAGGGGTACCAGCCCAGGTGTACCAGCAAGGGGGTACACTAGCAGAGAGAGATACCCAGAAGGACGTGATTCTAGGTGCCAGCGAAGAAGCCTAGTGGTGGCAGCAGGCTCCTCCTACTGAGACAGGAGCGATGCATTTGGGATAAAGAAATGGGACAGAGGCAAGGCAAGCCCATCCAGTCCCCAGCAGCACGGACAGTGTGGCATAGGCGGTCCATCCTGTCACAGAGAGATCTTAATGCAGTGGACCTCCCAAGCGACAATGGCAACTAACAACAGGCCTTACGTGGCTACATTGGATTTCCACCCTTGAAATTACCTTTTCCTGAGGTTGCTGTAGGGCAATTACTATTCCATTTCTAAAGAGGGTTTAGTTCCTATCAGAAGGATATAATTTGTTTCTCTTGCTTTATCTTAACTGATCACTCATTGTATCCCTAATACACCCCACTTTGTTAGAAGACTAAGTTCTTGACCCTCTGCCTCAATTTTAAGTGTCTACCCATCAATTTCCCAAGATCTACCAGTTTAGTGTCTGTCGTTACAGATCCCACAGTAGAAGTGTTAAAAACCTAATTTGCTGTATAAAATCCTGCAGATTCTGTATGGAACCCTCCTGGACAAAGTCCTCATTAAATTCATATTTTGACTCTATCTGATCCAGATTGACCAGCTTCCAGAGAACAGTGATCAGCGATGGATTATGGTTTGGAGGTAAGTACTGTTCCCTTTACTAGTTGACCTGGAAATGAAATAGTCAAAACATTATCTGACGTGGATTCCTCCCTTAAGGCTGCTTTCCACTCACAGGAATAATAATGTAAATTATCAATAAAATTAAGCTTATATTTATTATTATCTTCAACAAAATCAGTGTTTAAACATTAAAAAACATGCCGTACAGCAGACATTAATCCACACAAATGTTTGCACAATATAACATGAGCCTAGATGTTGAAAAACAAGAAATTCAACATAAAAATGATACTTGGTAAATGATACGGATGGAGATGACACAGTACGAAATTACTATGAATTATTTATTATTAATCAAGTGTTCAACACAAACATTTGCGAAATTTCTTTGCAGAGAATTGTTTCAGAAATTGCTTAAAAAAAATATGTGTTGAACTTGTCTGGTTTATGTACAATTAGTATGTGTACAGTGTTTTCGTCATGGTCAAGATATGTATTTGCAACAACAAGAATGCATGCACAGATAACAGCTAAAACTGAGGTGATTAGTCCACCTAAACATTTTAATAAAGGAGGTTTGAAGGTTCTGAATAAATCTCCCAGAAAAATATACCGAAAAGTTGGCAAGCCTATGGGGCCCCTATGCTCGTGGGGCCCTCGGGCAACTGCCCAGTGTGCCCATTCATTAAGACAGCTCTATTAATGGTTATAAACCTATTATTCTCGTTCAGAGTATTTTCCATCGATCTTATGTCAATCTAGGCACAGAATTACACCTACTTTGCATCAGTACAATATCTTTCTCTTACATGTACCGTAGCACTTATTATATGCAAACTGAAATCTATAATCTCTGCAGTTCCATGAAATATAAATGGCTTTTCTAGTCCTGGGGACCAAGTCCGTGAACGAGACCAATGCTCCCAGAACTCTCTATCCCTCTTATAAAAGCAATTCTCCAGCTAGCTAACTACCTTTGCAGTAAATTAAATTGTAAAAAGATGGTTCCTTAGCAATGGGCAATGTGTCAAAGAAAGCTCACATTTGGAGAAACAACGGTTAAACGGAATTGATTTGGGTTATTGATAAAAGTAATGACCCACAAGGATACGTTCCACTGCAGGACGGCGGAGAAATCACTCATTGTAATTGTCTTTCAGGTGCCGAAATTCATTTGCCTTCGAGAAGAAACTATAACTTGTCAATTTTTTATTTTATTGGCACAAGTCTTTCCGTCAATTGCAATCTGGCTCTTTAATCCTATCAAAATACCTTTGCGATTGTCAATGCCGTTATTAATAGACTGTCATTTTCTCATACGGAGTCTTTGTCTCAGTGGCATTTGGGAGAGAATTTGATGGAGGATACTTAATCTGCTCATATGAATCCGGAGAATGTTCTCTGGCTGCTTTATTCTGTGCTAAATTCTCTGGGCACTGACAAAGCTGAGCTTATGGACACTGAAAATGCAAACTTCCAAATTTCTGCTTTACAGCTGCTTATACATAGCTGCTGTTCTGCAGGGTAATTCCCTTTCTTTCTAGTGAAAATCTTTTCCATACTTGCAACTTTAATAATTAAAATTCTGGGAGATCCCGTTTAGGGTGCGATTCGGGAGGGGGCGGGACACGTCAATTGTGTTATTTTGGCCCCATCCTGTGACAAAATGTTGTTTAGTTGTTAGGACGGGGCCAAAATGACGTACTAGGAAGTGGTTAGGATGCGGGAGAATCGCCTGCTTTCCTGGGATCCTGGGAGAGCTGCCCGGATTTCGGAAGTCTCCTGGACATTCCGGAAGAGAGTTTGCAAGTATGATCTTTTCCATATTATTCCTTTTACAATTATTGGTAGCTGTGGGAACATCCATGTTGAGAATATCCTAATGCTGATACCCCGTAATGGGTGGGATTTGTATGTTTTGCTAGACTGTGCGTTTGGATTGGAAGCGATCAAGATGCAGTTTGGGCAAATAGTGGGTAGGGCTTATTTGTTCAGATTCTGCTTTTTTAGATGTTGGGGGTATGGGAGATTAATTCACCTGTGTAACATGTTTAATGTGTTTTTAGGACCATTGAACAGTTAAGTGAAATATTTTCATTTGACCTCTAATCTGATTTGCTTTACCCTGTCACCTGTGTTTGTATATATTTGTGTATCATGTTGTGTCTTGGTTTTGTTTTCTGTATATGTAATGTACGGCGCTGCGGACCCTTTGTGGCGCCTTATAAGTCAAAGATAATAATCTGATATATAAATGCTTAGTGGCGTCTGTCTGTCTGTGTGTGTGTGGAAAAAAAAACAAGTTGCAACGCCACCTGCTGGGCAGAGTTATACACTGACCTACTAAATTCTTAGTGTGTGTGGGAAAAAAAATTCAAAAAGGGCTGAAATTTGGTAGGGCTCAAACTCATTTTCGTAAGGTAATTTTACCTCATGAACACACATGTGTAGAGGCGTGCTTTAGTGTGTGTGTGTGTGTAAAAAACTATTTTCTCAGAAAGGCCTCATCCAATTGACCTGAAATTTGGTATGCTGACATTATTTGACAAAAAAATTAGAATAGTCAAGTCAGTTAACTTCCATCATCCCCCCTTCTCCCCGTGGGAGGGGTAGTAAAGGCTAAATTTACGAGTTGAGGGGTCAAACTCATTTTCGTGAGGTAATTTTACCTCATGAACACACATTAAAAAGGGCGCTTGCGTCGGGAAGTAACGATCTTCCTCTGAGGAGGCCTGGGCTAGGCCCAAATGCATGACAAGAACCTTTTTAAGACCTTAAGTATCTTGATTTGAATAGAATGCATGAGTATCATGCACGGGTTAACTTGTAATAATAATAATCTGCTTATAAGTTTACTCCTTGACCCCTTCTCTGCCGATCACGCCAGACTTCCCTAGAAAGGCTACTAGGGAGATACTAGGATGCATTTTGCTAACACTGCACTTAGGTGTAAAATTTGGGCTGCAACACAGCAACCAATCAGGTGATTGCTTTCATTGTCTAACTGTACTACTCAGATAAAAAGCTAACTGCTGATTGGTTGCTGTGGTTCAGTGCACAGGTAAATGCAATTTTAGTAAATGTGCCCTCGTGTCTCCACCCTCCCTCCATCTCCGCATTCGGCTGTACAGCAGTGGAGGTGAGTGATGACATTGTGAGTTGTGAGACCCGCCAGCAAGGAGCGGCAGCTGTGAACCAATCAGCAACACTGCAGAACTCTTCCGGTGGCATGCCACAGTGGTGTAATCATGCACAATAATAATAAACATGATGGCTGAACTAGACAAGGAATGGGCCCAGCAATTCACAATATCTTCCATACAAGCTATTTTATGTTTACTGGTCCTTTAAGCAGAGTATACCAGAAATTAAGATTTTAGGACCACAGATTGAAGAAAAATATTGATTGTTTGGTAATATTGATAAGATATTGCTACTGGAGACCTCATCTTGTATAGAATGTCACAGATGATAGACAGAAAGAAACTAATTTACATTAAACAGAACCTTTCAGCTGATTTGACTTCCTATAAAGCTTTAGTGTATGATAATCTGATCCCTCCATGTGATCTCAGTTCCCTCTTTGGCCATTGATGACATCACTTCAACGTGTAGACAACCAATACTTTAGGACCACACCCTTCATTAATTTAAACTTCTATATATTGTTATATTTTAAATACTATTCAGTTTAGATCAGTTTATGTCTTAAACTACGCCTGAAAGCGGGCACCGAGATACACCTGGTGCACAAAGAGTTAAGCTCCATTGAACCCGGCTACTTAATAGCCAGGCAGCCAGTTAGGAGCGGTCTCTTACACCGCTCAGCCAATCACAGGTAAGAGGCCGCTTCTTGATTGACTGCCCAGCTATTAAGTAACTGTGCTCACTGCAGCTTAACTCATTGTGTGCCGTGTGCACCACAGGAGTGGTCCTTCGCTTCAATGAGGGTTTTTATCCCACATGGATCATGAACAGGGCCGGATTAACCATAGGGCTAACTGGGCTATAGCCCAGGGGCCTATGGTATCCAGGGGGCCCTTGAAAGTGCTCAGCAGCAGTATTGATCGGTTGGGGGCGGGGGCGCCCGATCAGTGCTGCTGAGATCTCCTCAGTAAAGAGTGTACAGAGCGCCGGGGAAGGAGGAAAGTGCCGGGGGGGGCGGCTCGGATCACCGGGGGGAGTAGGGGCGGCTCGGATCACCGGGGGGAGTAGGGGCGGCTCGGATCACCGGATGGGGGGGGGGGCTCACAGGGGAATGGCGGCCCCCTTAGCCCAGGGGCCTCCATTCCCTTAATCCGGCCCTGATCATGAATGTTAACGTTGAATTGTCGGACCAAGACCGAATAAAAAAGCAATGTAAGTAGTGATTATGGGCACAGATTTTCTTTTTTAACGGTGACAATAAATCAGCCAAAATGATGGGGGCCTTTATTATTACCACAATTATGTCGTCAGTCATTATTTTTTATATAGGATCGGGGACATTATTGATATAGAATTGGACGCAGTACATAGGCCTTTTATATCAGGGCAATCGTTATGTATAAGTGGGGCAATACTTGTAGTGCTTGCTCTTTGGTACTACAAGTGTAAGTGTGGAGGACTTACCTGGCCGGGGCCGTCGTCATCCCTCGGGCGGCGGTTCCCTCCGTTCAGCCGGGACGGTGAGCCAATCAGGGTTCACCTCCCGGCCATTTCAAAAAGAAAAATGGCGACGGACCAATCCGGGCCCGCCATGTCATCACGTGGCGTCACGTCGACGCTACGTGATGACGTTAGCGCGGCGCCGACTATTTAAGTCAGCGCGCGCGCCGCCATGTTCAGTTCGTCGGCGGAGAGATCCAGAAGAGGACGTGTCGCGGAGAGCTGCGGGATCAAGACTAGAAGAGAAGCCAGCGGAGACGAGCAGCGGCGGCAGAGAGCCCTTGTTAGGGCTAAGAGCGCCTCTGCTGCCTGAAGACCGGCGGGATCAAGAACAGAAGCCGGCGGCAGAGCAGAGAAGCAGCGGCAGGCGGGGAAGGAGTCCAGGAGAAGCTCCCCGAAGACAGCCCCAGGTAAGGCCTTGCCAGGCAACTCCTCTCCCGGGCCCACGCCCGCAGTACACGAAATAAAGTCGGGCACTAGGCCCGTGGGCACAGTCGGGCACAAGGCCCATGGCACTGTGAAGTAGGGGCACAAGGCCCAGGGATCTGGGCACTAGGCCCCAACGAAGTTAGTGGGCCAGTAGGCCATTAGCATACATGATAAAGGGGACAAGCCCCTATTAGCTAGACAGGGGCGTGAGAGCCCAGGTACAAGGGCACAAGGCCCTTAGGTAGTTAGTGGCCTAGAGGCCATAGGAAGGCCAGAGGGCCTGGTTAGAGGCTGGTAGCCTGTAGGCTATTAAGGGCACAAGGCCCTCAGTTAGTTAGGGAGGCCACAGGCCTCAGGCAGGGGCTAGGACCCCCTAGGTAGTAGGGCATAAGGCCCTAGTGAGTGGGCTCAGAGCCCTGAGGTAGAGAGGGGGCTGAGGCCCAGGAAACAGAGCAGAAGGCTCTGTGTGTAGCTGGGCAGAGACCCATGGTGTGTAGGGCATAAGGCCCTGGTGGTGTGTGGTAGAGGCGTGGGAGCCTCGTGAGAGTAGGCGCGGTCCTGTGTGAGGTGAGCACACGTGGTTAGGAGGTACAGTCGAGCGTAGGCTCCTGTGGTGCTGTAGCAACCTGCTGGTTGGCTAATAGCGGTGTGTTCGGGTAAGTAGCGGGCAAAGTACTGTATACTGTATTTATTCTGTCTGTGTGGCGAGTGTAGTTTACATTACAGTATTTTGGTGTGCTATATAACTGTGTCCAGGGGCAAGACGTCAGGCCCCCATTAAAGGTAGGCTCTTGTTCCTGTGGTTTTCCTGTGCTAACCCGTGCTGTGGGGGACAAGTGTAAGTACCAGCATACACATAGTCAGGGGGAGAACACACGTAGTTTTCCTGTCCCTTAGGTCCCCGGGGTCACACTGGTACCCAGGGGGGGTGGCTGAGTGAGTTGGTGGCAGTGCAGCACACCTTGAGGCAGTTCCAGGGGCGGCCGTGGTTCTGATCAAGGGTCCTCAAGGCCGGTTCCGTGCAGGTGGACCTGTGGTTCCGGACGTAGGGACACGTGTGAGATACCCGAGTACAGGCAGTCGGGCGGTTCAGTTCGATCGGCTGTTCCGTGCGGCAGTCGGCCCGCGGGTTAGTGTGATGTTCTACTGAGCCTCAGCCGGGCTTAAAGAACCCGTACTTAGGGCCTGTGTGTGACTCCATAGCAAGAAGGCAGCTTCTTGGTACGACCTGGGTGAGGGGGTTAGGAACCGCCCTCCGGTTTAGGTTGTGAACACCGGCTGGTGTTCCCCGTAGCGTGTAAGTGAGTAGTTCCGTTAGTGCACCACACCTAGTTAGTCATAGTGTTTGACTTAGTTGCGTTGCCGACCATTAGAACGTTGTTAGGGTCGGGTCGCTGTTGCAGTCAGTCCAGTTTGGTGGGTGCCATCTTAGTCTCACGGAGAGCGTAGAGGGAGGCTGTGTGTTCTTGTCATCCGCAGGAGTCGGGAAGGTGCAGGAGAACCGGATCGGAAGTGGGAGTGTCCCGGTGAGTATCACGCTCGATTCCCCTTTTCGGTTAGGCCCTCACCGGCAGGTGTGTGAGGTACTTGAGGCGGGATTAGTCCTCGGATTAGTCTTGGCCTTCAGTGCCTGTAGTCCCCCGCGTCTTGGCAAGAACAAAGTGAGGAGGCGGCAAGGAGCTTGGACTGACTGTGTCCTTGTTCTTTGCCGTAGTCTCGGACAGCCCTTACTTGGTAGACTCGGTTTAACTGTGTTTTTCCCTCTTAGGTGTTACTTGCGGGCGTCCGGAGAAAACCCAATTTGGGACCGAGGTGGGATCCAGTCATCCACGCGGATCGTGGTAAATTCGGAGGTATTAGGAGTTAGTCGCCCTGTGAGGCACATCTCCGATAGGGACCTTACATAAGCATGCCCTGGTGCACCCGACTCTGCTGATGCTTATACTGTACTCTTTTATTGTAATGACCAGATAGTCCAGTGACCCAGCCCAAGGTAGCTATGGGACCAACCTGGGGAGGGGGGGGGGCAGCCCAGCTAGCACCTAGCTAAGAGTCTAGAGCAGTGTTGGCTAACCTGTGACACTCCAGGTGTTGTGAAACTACAAGCCCCAGCATGCTTTGCCAATATATAGCAGCTTATTGCTGGAAGGGTATGCTGGGACTTGTAGTTTCACAACATCTGGAGTGTCACAGATTAGCCAACACTGGTCTAGAGCCTTATTGTTGTGTTATCATCGCTTATACATCTGCAGATCAGCTGTAAATTATCATCGTTCCTACTCATGTGAGCCCACATCATGTTAATACTAATCTTCATGCAAATGCTTTTGCTTATTTGTCACTGCTAATAGATGCCAATTATAATGTTTTTGTTACACAGTGTTTATGTAAATACAATTTATGTAAATACAATTTATCAACCTTTACCTTGGTTACCCTCATTCGCTCAGGGAATAATATACATTCTTCAAAAAAAATATATTCATTGAGTCATTGGCTTTGAATGTTTTCATCCATTAATAAAAGTACCCAGCGGCTCGTCCCTTCATTCGGTGTTTGTGTCAAATAAAATAAGTTACTATCAACCCCTTGTAGTGATCGCCAAGAACTACAATCCCGAGGAGTGAGGGTCAGATTCGGGTTGAGGTGTCAGAGGTACCGCACCCCATGATAACCCCAGAATATGTAGGTACCGGGGGTCACTATGTTTTTCCTGCTGCAGCTTGAGAGATTGCTGCGCTACATGCTACACATATAAACTGAGAAGACAATGGACCCTATCACTGGAACGCAACAATTACCGTTAACATTTCATTAGCGTCTGTTTGCTGTAAAGTTACCGAATAAAAAAAATGTGATTTCCGAACAGGGCATTATAATCTGATGACTACAAATTAGGAGCATATAAAAGACAATGCCCAGGGTTATGCCAAGGAATAAACATGCATCTGTCTTGTTTCTGAAACAAGGATCATCAATCTAACGCATTGTTGTAGTAAACTTCCCTTGCTTGTCGATCTCAGTTTACAAGCTGGTTTTTTAGGATTACTGAGCACTTCAGAGCCAGTGAATAAAAATACAGCTATGGATATGAGATAATTAAATTGCATAGGATTTGTAATAAGGCAGCTTCTGGGAGGAAAGGGGAATTGTGTTTTCCAATGCAGAGATAATCCTCCTGTAGGACAGTGTTATAATACACAAAACGTGTAAATATCATATGTCAGAAGCACTGTATAATATGACCTTATATTTGGTGAGTAGTGATGTCACTCCTGTAAATTATATCCTTAAATTTGGTGAGTAGTGATGTCACTCCTGTAAATTATAACCTTATATTTGGTGAGTAGTGATGTCACTCCTGTATATTATAACCTTATATTTGGTGAGTAGTGATGTCACTCCTGTGGGAGTGGTTCATGAAGGAATGTATAATTTATACGGCTTTACACGGCACTGGGCTGTGTGGAGAGTTAACTTGACAGCTCCGGTAAATTGGATCAATAATCTGAGCAGCTGTGGTCAAAGCAGGAAGACGTGAGTTAAATTCATGAGAACAGGAGGCAAGAAAGCAGCATTTTACTTGATTGGTTGCAGTCTTGTGAATCCCCTGCAGGTCTTGTGTGCGGTCACTTACTGCCATGATGCTAGGTGGTACCCCACTCGCTGACGCCCCCCTCCTTCTGCTCCAGCTATGGCGTGGGAGTGGCATCCGTGACCAAAGGGTCTCCTGAATACTCAGATGTATGAACACAAGTGGGGTGTGGAATGGACACTAGTGTTGTGCAGTTTAATGTCAGTAACCTTTGGGCGCCAGATTATGTTTTAGAAAAATAAACATTTCTCTTTAATTCAAACACCTTCTCCTCCGGCACATAAACCTGACGTTTACCAATTCAGAAAACCCACCAAACTGCTCCTGCACAAACCCCCACGGTTACACGTACAGCTTCCTCCGAACGCCTCCAGCACATTATTCAGCAGAACTCTTCTACTCAACCTGCATATTTCTTACTTAATTCTGGGATGTATAATAACACATCTGCAAACCTGACGATGCTGGGTGCAGTAGTTCCCCACACTCTGAAGGTACTTGGCTCTCTCACAGCTGCCAGCAAGCACCAGACATACTTCAGAGGTTCATGCACTTGTTGCAACTTGGATTAACTGACATCCCCCTCTGCAGGGATTCCCTTTGCCACGGTGCACCCCATCCCACACAGGGCCCCTCTTTCTCCAGCCGCGCTGCCACTACTGTACATTCCAATGTCACCCCAATATCCAGGGAGCCATCAATACTTGGGGAACAGGCTGCAGTAACTTGTGTACATGGACAGTAACTCAGGCAGATCTCTCCCTATCCTAATATCCAGGGACTCTGCTCCACAGTTTCTAAATCCATCTACTACTCACTAGGGGGGGGGGGGGGGGCTCCTTTCCTCCCGAGCAGCCTAATTGTAGCAAACCCCCCCCCCCACCCCCGACAGTATGGGGGACCTTTACAAGAAGCCTCTAGAAATGGTCCTCCCTCTCTCTAATTATTGATGGCTTCCAGCCAATCACATCCATGCCTCTCCTCAGACAAACTCTTACAGGCAGTCCAATCCAAAGGCTCCTGTCTTCCTTTTGGGAACTTTGCTTGTGGGGATTCCCCCCCCCCTCTTGTATATACTTCTCAATGTGCCAAACTTGATGTACCCATCCATACTGGTGCCCCTTCTTGGGGTACTCCTGAAGGTGGGGATCCCCCTGCTGCATATATCAGCCGTCTCGGGCTGTTATTAAATTCTGGCCCACAGCACCTGTAGCGCACCCCCCATAAAGTTGGGAGGTATGACCCGTTCACTGCTGCTTTGCAGGCTCCTTGGATGTGACAACGGTCCCTTCTTGTGCGTGCTGTGGCGCACGTTTGTCCCGATCACAAAGTTGGGGGTTGTGATTTAAAGTACTCCGAGAATGTGCAAAAGTCCCATTAAAATTATGGGCTGAGCCCAGTTCTCTGAAACATCTGATGATATGTAAGGTTCAAGTCATTTTTCGTGTGGAGAAACATGCTCTGCAATCCTCCCTATAACTTGAATATGATTTTACATAATCTCATCCTGCAAAACAAAAACTTGCAAAAAAAAAAAGCAAAATGAGGAGCATTATTGCGCCTCTCCTGCATTCAGCCAGGAATGTCGCCATCTGTCCGGCTCTTCCAATAACAAGAGGCGAGCATACTCACACGCTATTGTGCAAATAAGTGAACATTTGTGCAAAATTACATTAGTGACATCCCTTGCACTATGGGCTCACGACTTTGAACTTTCCTAAATGACCTTCAGGGGTAAATACGAAACACAAAATGTGCAAATCTCTCTAACGCAGGAGAAACAATGCTTTGTCTTGCGTAAAAATTGCTTAAACACACTAATTAACCAACATCCAATCACAAGCGGTTTATTATTTCCAGCGGTCATCCTCCTCCTCATCATTCTCTATTTGCCCTTGACCATCAGCAAATAATCCGGCTTGGAAGGCGTATACCAGTCTGTGTCCTGTTCTGCGTAAACGTGGCCTTACTGCAGCGGGGAGTCATGTGACAGACATGTCTGTAGCATTCTGCACGTGGGTGGCCGTCGCGGACAGTCCTCAGCCGCTACTTCTGTATTATGGTCATACTTGCCCGCTCTCCCAGAATGTCCGGAAGACTCCCTAGGGCAGGCAATTTACCCGCCACCTGCCCATCAGTAGTCTAAATGATGCGATACACTGCGAAACGCGTAATTTTGTCCCCGCCCTTGTGACAAAATTTTTTGTCACGGGGACAGGGCTCAAATGACGTGATTTGCCACGCTACGCCCCCTTCAACTCTCCCACCACACACCCTGTCCGGGATCTTACATGGACTGAATTGAATTATACATGGTGGGTCAGTGGTTAGCACTTCTGCCTCACAGTGCTGGGGCAACATAAGTAAGTTGGCAACTATGATTATGTCCTACTCAGCGGACAACAGGCGACTAATATTAATTACCAGCTTTTATTACATAACGTCTTAAACTATATAAATAAGACAACACTTGGGGGTATAGTTACTGAACTGCGGGTTTGAAAAACTGGAGATATTGCCTATAGCAACCAATCAGCTTCTAGCTGTCATTTTACAGAATGTACTAAGTAAATGATAACTAGAATCTGATTGGTTGCTAAAGGCAACATCCCCACTTTTTCAAACCCGCAGTTTAGTAAATATACCCCTTTGTGACTCAATTGAACTTGTTATTGCTTGAAAAAACAATTTCACTGCACAAAAGTGTTTGTTGCAGGATTATTTCAGCAAGTTTTTGTTTTTGATTTGTTCTGAAATTAAGCATCTGGAAGCCCCCCCTGTAGAAATCCTGTCTTATATGTGATATTTTCAGATAACAACCTCATAAACTTCTTGCATGTGCAAAAAAATAAATAAAAAAGTGGAGCCTGTCACTTAGAAAGTCAACACAAAAATGATTATTCTGCTCACAAATTATACATGGAAACAGAAGGAGGGATGTTCATCATACTGACATTGAGTCTTCCTCCTGTAACTTGGTGCAAGACTTTTCCACTGCTGTGAAATGATAAAAATTGATTTACAAATTTTCCCTTACTAACCTGTCACATCTATGGTACAAAGAAAAACTACGTCGTTTACTTGCAAAATCCGACTTGAATACATGACCTTCTATAATGACAGAATGACCAGCTACCAACCTCAAAAATTCAATAATGATTTAACTACTTTTTTCCTCTGACGAGATTAAACAGTGTATTTGTACTGTTTGTATTGATTGGAAGTGACATAACATAAAACTGTTAATATTTGTGCTAATGTTAAACTCCTAGACCAATTTACACACTTTAATATCAATTGCAATGAGTATTTCACCGGTCGTTTTCTATCACAGAGTGTATCATTCACCACGTAACTGGTCTTTGCAAATAAAGAGGGTCTATAAACTACTGTATAAGTGGATTAAAGGGCTGCTGAACCCGGATACATTTTCTTACATGAAAAATAGAGTTAAAACGCAGTGTTCAGCCCTACCCTGATATTATACAACAACTTATTTACAAGTGGGTAAACACATGGTGGCTCAGTGGTTAGCACTTCTGCCTCACAGCGCTGGGGCCATGAGTTAGATTCCCGACCATGACCTTATCTGTGTGGAGTTTGTATGTCCTCCCCGTGTTTGCGTGGGTTTCCTCCGGGTGCTCTGGTTTTCTCCCACATTCCAAAAAACATACTGGTAGGTTAATTGGCTGCTGACAAAATTAACCCTACGTGTGTGTTAAGGTATTTAGACTGTAAGCTCCAATGGGGCAGGGACTGATGTGAATGACATAAATGCACTGCACAGTGCTGCCGAATTGGTGGCACTTTATACATTGATGATTAATGTGTAATAACTATATTACCAATTGTGTAGATTGTTTGTATTTGCCAAACAATTAAAACAAGTTAAAACGAATGTTGCAAATGAGATATATTGTAATTCCTCCTGCTTTACAGAGAAGGAGGATTGCTCTTTACTAAGAGCCATGAGCTAGTTACATTGTAACATGGTTCGCTGCTCACTCTCCTGGAAGTTATAGGACCAGTAAACCAGTTTTAGTAGAATGCCTATTGGGATTATATTGCTATACGCAACAGGAGAGCCAATTTTCAGCTGGAATCCTGAGCTGAGCACATTAGCCTGAAAAGATTTTACTTACCATCTTTATACCGCAAAGGGGTGGTCATATACTTAATGCAGAGTGTTCAGCATGCAGCTGTAATTAAACCATTGCCTACGCTCCCGAAATATCTGCGAGACCTTGAGTGCATCCCCTAGCAGTGCGGCCACGATCAACCCTGTCAAAGTCAAATAATTGGATATGGTCATTTCAAATTAATATCTATCAATCTGATTGTCTTTGTCTGAAAATAAGTGAATAGCACGCTACGGCGTGGGAGGGAGTATTTAACCACAAACACGTGCGAACACTTGTACACACATTTACACGAACACATTCACTTGTAATTAGTTCACAAAAATAGTTCCAACACATAATCATTTATAATTAAATGTAGCAGAGTTTATAGTTAAATATAAAAATGTTAAATACACTTTAGTGAGATCTAAGGTTCAAGTCACAGGAAACATATCATGTCTGGTATCATTCTAATCCCCTATTTATCCTCAGACGTCTGGTTCAATCGCCTAAGAGATCGCGCCTTGCGTATGCGAGTTATGGATTATAGGGAAGAAATGATCAGAATGGTATTGTGTGTGTAATGTAAATAGACCAGTTTGAACCAGCTTTCGGTGGCAAGATTAGTATGCATCTGTTGGAGAGCTGACCCCCACCCTTGGAGGGCATAGTTTGAACTGACCAATGACTTGCATTATACTGGCCTGTCCTGAAGCCTGAACCAATGGAAACATGACAAATCATCTCTATTGTTTTCAATGTATTACTAACTGTATATAAGCACGAGCTCTGGGACCAGCAGTCAGTCTTTTTGACTACAGACTTCAGGACTGAATGACTGTATGCTGGATCCAGGGCACCTACGTATGTAATCGGCTGTACTTATATTATTGAATTGTTACTCTGCTACTTGAAGTGGACAATTTTCATTGTATAGCGACTAGACGTACATAACATTTCCCACCCCACTAAGTAGTGCATGCGCAACCCCTCCCCTAGCACTGTGGCCACACATTATACAGGTTTATTAATTCATGTGCCTGGCTGGAGGTGAGAGCTTTTTGGCCCACTGAGGATCCCACACCCGGAAGCAGAAGAGCCACAAGTTATTTTCTATTCACCACAGTGACCCACACTTGGTCCACGTTCCCCCTCCCACCACGCTCAACTCACCATCGCCACAACGAGAAGTAGGGTAAAAAAAAGAAGGATTTAATTTTTTTCAGGCATGTTTTTTAAATAAACCTTTGTCAGTAATTTATTGAGTTTGAGGTATAGAAAGGGGTAATGTTAGTACCGACAGTATCTCGAACTTTGTTAGTTGTCAATGTAGTACTATCTGCAAAGAGGATATACTTGGAATTCATGTCAGCTTTCATTTGGATGTACACCCAGATCCAGGAACGAATCCATTACTGTTTTACTTCAAAATTATAATTGTTTTTAGTCGTTGCCAAAATTGCAATTGTTTTTGAAATCCGTAATTATGTCTGTAATGCAAGATAGAAACTACTATTTGTTTATAGGACGTCATTTTATCTCTCATTCTTGGAGAAAAGAATTAAAAAGTTGTCCTGTTGGGGGTTAGTTAGGACATTGGTTCCTAGTTCAAATTTTAATACCAGTTGTCTTCAGAAATTATATAATTTGCATTCAAACACAAATATATAAATAGCTGAAAAACTGTGAATCAGATAGTGTACAAGTGAAAGGGTTAAGCTTGTTGTTTGTGCACTGAATCCAGAAAACCTTCCTCAGGGGACAATTTGCATGAAAAATACTATTAGATGCTTTTCATTTTTACATATTATAGATATATTTGTCTATTTTGAATATGTTCTTTTTCCTTTAAGAATAGAAAGGATGTTTGTTTCTGAAAAACACGTTGCCTCCTAATCTGAGAATTTCACTTGCACCTGGATGGTTTTAATTGGGTGATAATGGCCCCATTATTTTTATGTTATGGAGAACAATGACATAGACCAAGATGTTTTCATATACTTGTATGTGTTAGATATTATTCTACCATCATCTACGGCTAAACTTGTGGCTGTTTTATAATTAATATTCTAATTCTCCCTACCCACGCTCTGAAATATCACATCCAATTTTTAGTTCGGCAAAGTTCAATTTGATCTGCCAGCAGCTCCTGTTTCGCTGATTCACAACCAGCTGTGAATAATTTTAGTAACAAAGAAAGAAAGGAAGAGAAGCACTCAGAGTTTAGTAAATTGGGCAAAACCCTACGCGTTTCATTCATAGAAATTCATTGGGGGTGTGGTTGTCCTCACATCTCACAGTATTATAACACTACATATATTGTGAGATGTGAGGCCAACCACGCCCCTGATGAAGTTCCATGAGTGAAACGCGTAGGGTAGTTGTCTCTCAAAGTTTTATGAATTAGTCGGTTGTTATCTCCATTCGTGTTATTCCGGCAGTGTATGGACAAAAAGAGACTTTTGTGGTCAGGAATCATAGCCGCCTCTTCTACAGATAAGTGGTTGAATTTTTTACCCAATTACAAAGACATTGAGGCTTATTTTAGATCCAGTGGGAAAAATCTTATCGCTAAAGAGGTTATCAACAGCATAAGATAATTATAAATATTGTACAATGCTGTTAATCTGATTATCATATTTGATGCCCAATTTACCACACTATGGGGGGAATTCAATTGTCGGCGATGTGGTACACAAACATCACCGGGAATTGGAAGCAAGGAAACATGATAAGAGATTTTACAGAAATCTCACGGACTTTACGGAGACACTTCACCGCTAATTGAATTCCCCACTATGAGCACTTCTATTCTATCTTCTATTTGTCTGTATCTGTGTTTGTCCTGTTTTACATATATGCATAATTAAGGGTGGGGTTATTGGTAACAAAAGCCTATGTTTTTTGTGAAAGTATCAGAAGAGCGCTAACCACATGAACTGCGCAATTTCTTGTTCCCACCAATCGGTTAAATAATTTTACTTTATATTTTTGTGTCCAGTTTCTACTCTCCTTGTAAATGTAAACTAAGTAATCCTCCATCATTAGGACGATTAATTGCTACAAGACGACTTAATTTTTTCCAACACGTTTTAGATCTCGCTGATCATTTTCCTCTTTGGATCATTCATAAATAACATGGATATTGATGCTAGTGAGACAAACATTCCTGATGGCTTCTCCTAATATAAAATGACACCACTTTTGCTCTTGCAATCGATGCAGTCTTTGTGGAATAGGTCACCCCAATTGATCAATAAGAACTCACCGGGTGATTCTCCGCTACCTCGGCGATACTGAGACCGAGCTATAAGGCTTACGCTTTCAGCACCACAAAAAAAAGAAAAGTTAAGAAAACAGATTATAATGTATATTTTTTAAATGCATTTTTTAAAACTATTGGCTAATGAAAAAAATTAAATTTGTGTGACACATAGTGTAATAGGGGGCAGGGCTAAAAAAAATTGGGCCCAGAAACAGGAGAGGTCAGGATGAGAAAAGGGGGGTACCTGGACTAGAGAGGGGAGATGTCAGTATTAAACTAAACTCCCTAAAAGAAAAGTGTAGATCTGCCCTTACGGGTGACTCACAAATTGTGGACTCTGTGTGTCCTCACTAACACATCACCCATCTCCTGATATACTCTGTGCTGCTGGGGACCCTTCTCCTTCCCCAATAACTCTCAGTCTGTGGCTTCCTGCTGCCTCCATTCCCCTCCTCACATCTTGTCACTGCCCCTGTCACATGCAGCCCTGTCCTCACTAACACATCACTCATCTCCTGTTATACTCTGTGCTGCTGGGGACCCTGCTCCTTCCACTATATAACTCCTAGTCTGTGGCTTCCTGCTGCCTCTATTCCCCTCCTCACATCATGTCACTGCCCCTGTCACATGCAGCCCTGTCCTCACTAACACATCACTCATCTCCTGGTATACTCTGTGCTGCTGGGGACCCTGCTCCTTCCACTATATAACTCCTAGTCTGTGGCTTCCTGCTGCCTCTATTCCCCTCCTCACATCATGTCACTGCCCCTGTCACATGCAGCCCTGTCCTCACTAACACATCACTCATCTCCTGATGTACACTGTGCTGCTGGGAACCCTGCTCCTTCCACTATATAACTCCTAGTCTGTGGCTTCCTGCTGCCTCTATTCCCCTCCTCACATCATGTCACTGCCCCTGTCACATGCAGCCCTGTCCTCACTAACACATCACTCATCTCCTGGTATACTCTGTGCTGCCGGGGACCCTGCTCCTTCCACTATATAACTCTTGGTCTGTGGCTTCATGCTGCCTCCATTCCCCTCCTCACATCATGTCACTGCCCCTGTCACATGCAGCCCTGTCCTCACTAACACATCACTCATCTCCTGATATACTCTGTGCTCCTGGAGACCCTGCTCCTTCCCCCATAACTCTCAGTCTGTGACTTCCTGCTGCCTCCATTCCCCTCCTCACATCTTGTCACTGCCCCTGTCACATGCAGCCCTGTCCTCACTAACACATCACTCATCTCCTGGTATACTCTGTGCTGCAGGGGACCCTGCTCCTTCCACCATATAACTCTTGGTCTGTGGCTTCATGCTGCCTCCATTCCCCTCCTCACATCTTGTCACTGCCCCTGTAACATGCAGCCCTGTCCTCACTAACACATCACTCATCTCCTGATATACTCTGTGCTGCTGGAGACCCTGCTCCTTCCACTATATAACGCTCAGTCTGTGGCTTCCTGCTGCCTCCATTCCCCTCCTCACTTACACTGTTAATTCAGGAACACAAGGAATCTAAATCCAGGAATATAAAAATTCAAATCCACAGATGTCTTGTGTTAACTGTCCTGGGAGAACCGGGATTGGTGGCTTACTCCTGATTCACATCAATTTACAGCTGCGTTGACCTTTCTCTCTTTCTTCTTATTATAATATTTTATCTAAGAAGTGACATCATATTTACAGTGCTGTACAGTGTGGAGATGAAATAAGAATACATAGCTTCAAACCTTCCCGATTTAGGCAGCACAGTCCCGATTGAGGGACCTGTCCCTTCGTCCTGATCGGGACAACTTTTTCCTGATTGGAGGGAGGGTTGGGGGAGATTCTGTCCTTTGCAGCCATGAACGGGTGCTGTGTGCACGTCTCCAGCATGCAGGGGTCACGTCCCTAGCGTGCAGTGGGCACGTCTCTAGCGTTCAGTGGCCAGGTCCCTAGCGTGCAGTGGTCATGTCTCCAGCATGCAGTGGTCACATCCCTAGCGTGTAGTTGTCATGTCTCCAGCGTGCAGTGGTCACGTCCCTAGCGTGCAGTGGTCACGTCCCTAGCGTGCAGTGGCCACGTCTCCAGCGTGCAGTGGTCACGCCCCCATCCCGCTGTCGGAGAGACAAATGTTTGGAGATATGAGAATACAGTAGTTTCCAACCCAGATCCTAACTTGAGTCACAGAGCTTGCAATCTAACCATTTCTGTAGCTTCATAAGATCTAGAAATATCCCCGACCAAAAGCTTTGTTCACATTGGGAGATATATCTGGTGCATTTTTCTTGCACACATCTAATGAGCAGTATTACCCTAAGATCACATCGTACTTCCACTAACAAAACTGCAGCATACGGTGATTGTGAAAGACGTATGTGGATACACAATCAAAGTCCTATAAATCCATGTAGCAAAAACACATAAAACAATATCACACACTTCAAGAGAAAAAACATTCAATTATTTACTATGCATTATTCACAAACTAATCTAAATAATATTAAAGGCTCGATTAACATTGGATTACGGCAGATTAAAATGGCATTAATCACAGCAACCTTTCATTAAGAAAAATGAACGCTGTAACCTAATTACAGAGTTATTGGCTCCGTATTCGGGGCTGAATTGTGTATAATTTATTGTACTGTGTCATTTTTATTCCATTTTTCCCTCTACCTGCTCTTTACAGATTTTCTCGGTTTGATTCAGCTGCTGCCATCGGGGCTGAATAGGTGGAAATCCAGGAGAATAAACAAATCATTAGAGTGAAAAATATATTTGTTTAATTTGCTTTAGGGAATGTATAAATAACAAAATTAATGCAAAGTTCAATAGATAAGACTTTTTCCTTTTCAGTAACATCTGCTGAGTCAATATTTTTGGATTCTGCAAATATCTGATTCTTTTGCAAAAGATTTACTGGATTAAAGGTAAACTCTAATTTACATATTCAGGTTAGTTCGACTATCTACCTTGTGACAGCCTCAACCTTTGGATTTACTATATACGTAAATGAAATATGAATAAGACCTTTTATCTTGTAGGAAAGGTGATCTGTGACCTAAATAAAAAATGTATTATATGTCCAGCAATGGGGGCTCTTGAGATTTAGTATTTTGGGATACTAGACTATTTTATTATTGCTTCTAAATAATTATTGTTATTATATTTATTAATATTATTATTATTATTATTATTATTGTTACTATTAATATTACTACTAATAATAATAAATAATATTATTGTTTGTAAAGTGCCGCATGATCCATAGAGCCACACAGTGGGGAAAACAGGACACACACAAAATAGAACAAAGACAGGCAAAGTAAATGCAATAACATTCTGCTAAAGGTGAACTTGCATGAAATTGAATGTTTAAATATTATATGGGGGCTCTTGTTCCAAACTGGTTTTTAAGAAAAATATAAAATCTAGCTTAAAGACAATAGAATTTTCTACTGTACATCACTATCTGTACGAAACATTGAACTCAATAATCAGCTCCCGTCGCCATGTGTTACGTTTGTTTACATGTCTTCAGAGGTGTCTCAGAGGTGATTGCCCATGTCACTCTCACAATGGCTTCCACAAAGTCAAACACTTCTATGACAAACATAAGCCTGAAGTTGAGATTGTGTTGTGAATTGCGACGTTTCAGTAACACAGTCGTCGAGTGACGGTTTTGGATCACCATTCAGGGAATGCCGATCCTTTACTGTATTAACAAATTCACATTTTTGTGGAATCACTGGAGCTGGGGAAATGAAAATGAATTCTGTTGTGTGGTCTGATTGGCGTTGAGTAGAGGAAATAGAATATGTGCAAATAAAAGGTTATTTCTTTTAATCATGTGATAATGTTTAATACAAATATATTGATATATGAATCAGTGGAAGACTGGCCACAAATTATCACAGTAAAACGGGGAGACAAGATTACATTTAATATACAATTAATCTTTTAGCAAACACACACGTTAGTATAACATTTCTTGCTAAGGTCAGTAGTGACTTGGGAGGGATCCATTTTTCATTTTAAATTCATAACCCACAATTTATGGAAAAGATTGATTGGCAAATTATTGTTGTAACCTTTACTGTAGCTTTCTGCTGGGCAAATCTATTAAAGCTTATTGTAACCTATCTGTGTGTGAGCAGGAGATATCAGCCAACATGTATGTAAGTATCTTTGAAAAGATAATTGTCTGAGCTCAATCACCCCCCTCCCTTCCCGATTCACTGCAATTCCTGCTGTGTGTCCATCTTACATATATTAAATCAACTGACACCAAATATTTGGGGGGGGGGGGGGCATTTATAATAACTGTAATATGGGTAAGAGGGTGTATAAACCATAATAACTAATCAGAAGCTGACTTTTATTTCCTAAACTGAACTAGGAAGATGTTAGTTTTTGGGGGTGCAAAATTGGGACAGGGGGAGGAAGAAACTGAAATTAATTTACTTCTCCAAAGTAAAAAGAATAATTGAAAAGAAAACGCTAGGCTTGACGTATTCCCATGGTAAAGTCAATGAATCATCCTTGGGCGGCTGCTTGAGGATAATAGAGTAGGAGGCAGAAGTATGGGGACACCTTCACATCTCCACACTGGTTTATGTCGCCGTTCACGTGAGTTACAAAGATTGTCTTGACCCTTTTTAAAAGCAGAACTGAGTTTTGAGATCACAGAAACATAAACATGTCGATGGTGTTGGGGAAAGTGAAGGAAGATGGATTTTAAATTAAGGACAAGATCATTTTTGCCTACCGCGCATTAGGCTGAAGGCGAGGGGGACTCTACGAGCGTATTAGCTTAGGGTGGCCTGAACCCCCTTAATCAGGACCTGAGAATATGTGTTGTTATTATCTTATGGCCAATTGGAGAATTTACAGTATGTGACTCCAGTTCCGCTTGAGTACGGAAACCAAAATTACATGAAAGATTAGAGTTCAGGGTATAGTTTTGTAGAACTCTTGAAGACCTGAATTTATTTCAAACTGAAAAAATATGATCCATGGACAAGTGAGGGGGATGTGACAATGCGAATCGTGTCATCATGATCCCACCCCCCCCCCCCCACTGTGCAAAGACACGATTGCGTCAATGTGCAGCGTGGGTGGAGCGGTGTGTATGATGATATAACCCATACTATCAGAGTCAATCCTCTTTACAAGAAGAGAGATTGGATCAGCGAGAATGGGCTCATAGGCAAACCGAGGGGAGTTCCTAGTGCCTGGAAACCCCCCTTCAAGCCTGGGGCACTGTATAATTAAGGTGGCTGGACCCTGCCCCCGCTTCACACAGCTCTGCTTGAAAAGGGAGAGCTGCGTGCACCTAACAGTAGTGCACACAGCATTGCCCATGTATATTATGGGGATAGGAAGAGTTGGAGAGCAGCCAAGCACTGTCTAAAATTATAGCCCTGCCCCCATGCATGCTGGTCACGCCCACTGGCGACGTGGTATGGAAACCCCCCTCTACAAATCCTGCGTTAGCCCCTGGGTCTACTCTCCCGGCAGTCCAGTAAAATTCTCCAAAATTCAGGAGTCTCAGGGAGGGATTGTTTCTCTAAAAGCGTCACCCAAAATCTTCCTGTATGTCAGTCGGGTACCCCAGTACTCACTATGGCAGGGTTATGTTTACCCCCTCTGGAAGCGGAAAGGGCGCAGGTTGAAAATTTACGTCTATGGTGCAGAAAGCGTTAAAACTCGATAAAAGCCGATCCGTCTCTGCTTCCCGGTAGTCAGGCAGTACCAGTTCCACAATGCCTGCGCAGACAGCAATGCTCTCTGTAATTAATTTTGTATTTGACTTTCTGGTACGTTGTGCTCTTGTCATTTTTTGGCCAGTCATGCTTCACTTGTCATTATTTAACTCGGCTCTCAGCTTTGCTTGAATGCGGGTTTCATTAACAGAGGTGTTCTGTGCCTTCAAGAGTCAATAGGCACCTGTAACTTTTCTAAATCGTGAAATAATGTCAAAAGCATAAAAACCCATTACTGGAAGTGTGGGAACGTGCAGCTCATGAGGGTGGGGGGGGGGGGGGAGCTGCTCCGCGCACCACTAGGTAATCAATGGTGGTTGTGATGTTACAGAGAGGGGGCAGAGGACGTACTGTATGTCTTATTAGAGAGAAGACAACAATAGACTGGACGTACACAGTCCTGGCTGGGACAAAGCTTTGTAACGCTGGATAACGGCAGGAAGATAATCAAAATGAAGAGAAGCTGAAGGTCGTTAAGTAATCAAAGAAAATCACAGTACAGAGCATCTATATTTTTACAATTGTAAATATTTGTTTACCTCTGTGTGCAGACTTTTCTTTATTGTTCTCCATGATGCTTATGGACCTCACGGCTTAATTGAATCTCCCCCTATGAGTATCATCCGGTACATTAAAAGCATTATCACATGATATCTGGTATCAGATGAGACCTGTCTCCCCCTCATTCCTTTTACCTTTTTTAAATTGTTCTTTAAAAAATGTTGCATATTTTTCACACTACAATTACTAAAGTTTAACTCATGAAAGGGGGGGGGGGGGCAATCTTAGGTTCCTTGATTGTTTGTATTAAGTCCAAATGTAATATTCAGGTAGAATTATAACTATTTATTTTTCAATGGCAGATCAAATTCTGTATATACATCCTGCTAAGCATTTATTTCACAAAACCTTAGTTGCCTTTCTAACTGTTTTCCTTTTTAATCTGTTTCCTGAACTGAAGGGTCCTCGCTCCATTGCCAGCGGCATTGTATGCAAATGAGAAGAATCCAGAGGCAGGTGACCTCTGCCACTGTAGCTGTGGGGGGAGCGGGAGGAGATAGAAAAATGCTGGGTACACACTGCAGAGTTTTCAGTCGATTATGAACGATTATCGTTCCAAAGCACATTGTATGGTTTCATTTGATTTTTAAACTGAACTAAAAATGTTGTTCAATGGTGGAAGGATGTTGTTCCAGTTCTGCAGTGTGTATGTACTTAGGACTGGCAGTGTCCATAGATCTATGCAGTGTGCAGAGTCACCATCTTATCAGCTGATGGTTATGACAGATGAAGAGCACAGATCTGAGCAGCCTCGGACTGGCCTGCCGGGCAGCCGGTCTATCCACCGGTAGGCCCGGCAGGGTTGAAGCTCCACCCCCTCCTCTGTTGGGGCGGAGCTTACCGGATTAGTAAGAACAATAGGGTGGTGGGACGGTAACCTAGAGCTTTTCTAGTGTTCACTTAGAAACGGGTGCCCATGTCACGTTATAGTGGCTGATTTCGGCTACGGATGACAGGGTGAACAGTCCTGTGGGCATATTGTAGCTCGCTGGCTTTTGTGGTACTATGTCAGATGTCAGCGGGTGCGCACTGTATTATAGGTTAACCAGCGCCTCCGGCAAGGCACAGGTAACGCAATCTCCTGCTGACTCGCTGGTCACGTGAGTAAATAATTTCGTGTGACTGATTACCAATACATTTGCTGATAGAGAGCGAGTTCAATAATGTTTATTTATTTATTTGTTTATTTATATATTTTGTTTGTTGTTTAAATTTTGGGAAAACATCAGAATGGCATTGAACTGGAAAGAGCGAGCTGATAAGCAGCAAGTGGTGGCAAAATAATTGAGTATTGTATTGTGCGCTCACTGAAATGAATGAGTCTCTGTGTATTATCATTTATATTAATAGCTAACGAGCTCTTGGATTAAATAGTTAGGCAAGATGTGTTAAAAGTCCCCTCTCACCCACCATGGGGTCTCATGACCCCTTAGCTTGCTATTTAACTCCAACCGGACCTGTCCAGTGAGGTTTAAATGAACAGTTAAGATTAAAGCAGAGTAAGACCTATAAATCCCTCATCCAGTTACATTTAACCCAAGAGCTTGCAATCTCACATGTGCGCACACAAGACAGGCAGCCATACACCCTCAGATAGTAAGGTAATGACAATCCAACTTTTTGCTCAATATAGCTACCACTTTTTAGAGATTAAGCACCCAAAAATGTGACATATTAATGATCGATCTATATATAGAGTATATATACATATATACATACATACATATATATATACACGTTGCCCTACATGGGCTGACCACACCTCCTTGACAGGCCACATCCACTCTTACAGTTTGCCACACCCCAATGTAGTGGGCCCCTATTACTGCATTCCCCCGCTGGGCCCTTCATGCCCCAGTCCGACACTGGATCTGAGGGTAAATCATGTAAAACCTGTATAGTGTGTACAGATGAATCGGCTGCTGATCGGGACAGGGAAGTACATGAATCTGTGGACTAAGGTGGCTGCATCTACGGGGGTGCAAAGGTTGGTTCTGTCTGAGGGGAGAAGTTGGACTGACGGTGGTCGTTCTCCTTGGTCTATACTAATAGAACTGGTTGGGACGAGAAACCCATTTGGGTGCACTCGTTACCTGTAACAAAACATCTTTATGTAAAAAAACTGTCAGCCTGTGTCAATCCTCAAACAGCCTGAGCAGTGGACGATAGTCTAAAAAGGCAAAGTGGGGGTGTTGCCCATAGCCAGGGTCGCAAAGATGGAGGGCGGGTACTAATTACCCAGGTCTGGACATGCCAGGAGGCCCGACATGGGCCCTCACTGCTGACCTTTTTTATGTTTCTTTTATTTAACCTAAACTGTTTTTTCTTTTGTCTTTTCTGTTTTTATTATTTTTTGCTGGCGGGGGGGTTTTGGCTCCATCCCCTTGGTTGGTGAGGTGAGCAGGGTACTTAAAAAAAGTACAAATACAAATACTCACATGATCGCGGCGCTGGCGTCCATCTTCCCTCCTCTCTGCTCCGATCGCACTGAATGTCAGGGTGATATCATCACGTTGCACCCTATATTCAGTGAGGAGCAGCGCAGAGAGACCCAGCAAGAAGACAGAAGACAAAAGAGAAGAGTTGAAAGAAGCCAATACAAAGTTAGGTAAAGGAATGGAGGCAAGGGGGAGAAAAATAGAGAAAACAGAAAGGCACCGAGTGATGAAGGAGAGGAGAATTATTTAATGGTAGTGATGGTTGCGGGAAATAGGTATATTTATGAAGTATAGATACTATTAATTTATTGCTGGGGCTGCTTGGAGGGAGGGAAATAGGTTTATTTATTAAATGGGAATACTATTATTTTAATGTTGGGGCAGGAGGAAGGCCTATTACTCGAGGGTGCTATTGATTTAACGGCAGGGCTAGTTGTAATTTTCTAAATGTACCCATATTTTTTTTCCAAATAGGGCCCCCAACATTCCAGGACCCAAACAAGCCCCAACTAAAGAAACCAGCAGCCACAGGTGGTGAAAGTGACAAGAAAAGGTAGGAGAGAGCAGGACAGTCTGTCAAATGTTCTGATTGTAGAGGGACAATCACAGTTTTTGGTGACTGTTCTGCCCAATCTAAGGGGCAGGCCAAGGCTGTGTACTCCTTATATACACACTACATTCTTTATATACTACACTATGGTGCTAGCTGTCCTTCGTGGGCTGACCACTCCCCCTCTAGTGGTTTGGTTACCCCTCTCTATTGGCTGGCCACACCCCCTCAGGTGGGCCCCTACTATTGTATTCCCCACTGTGAATGTGAATGTGAATTATGGGCACTTATGTGGCATAAAATTAATTGGGGGCACTACTGTGGTATAATATGAACTGGGTACTCTATGTTTTTTCTGTAGGAGGGTGGCCTAGCACTTTTCACCTGCTAGACACGCCCTAATGCTAAACAGCCACGCCCCCAATTGCATGACCACTCCTTCTTTTACAACATTTTTTGCCATGCTCAATTATTAGGGGGGCCCCATGAAGCTGCTGTACCGGGGCCCTTAATTCCTCTTGGCAGCTCTGTTCATAACAACCAATCAGATTCTAGCTATCATGTTCTAAAATGTACTAGATAAACTATAGTTAGAAGGTTTGATAAATCTACCCCTATGTTCTCTTATACAGTGCACTGTGCACGGGAACTCTTCTCACTCTCCACCCCTTTTCCGTAAAATTTAAATCCCATTTCTCTACAAAATAAGATACATCAGTGCGCCTACTACATACATCACTAACATCACTAACATTACTAACATACATCACTAACATTACTAACATACATCACTAACAACTCCTTCTCTTCGACTATTTCATTTGTTGCTTCTCCACAGACCTATGTGGTTCCACAGGTGAAAATGAAGCCATATTTGCCCCTATAGAGGCAGTGGGTCCAAAGGTGTATTGGCATTTTAGGGCTTTGTAAATAATCACCTAAATGCCTTTAAAACCAGAAGTATAAATTTCAGGTGTTTTTTAGAAATAAAGATATTTGGGAAACTATGGGCAGGGTTCAATTACCGACAATTACGGTACAAACTTCCACTCATTTCTCCTCGTAGCCCATAAAAATGTCTCCTGAACGCCCGTGAGGCACTTCGTGGCTCATTGAATTCCCCCCTATATTGAGAGGGAGGATTGTAAAAGTGACTTCAATATAAAAATGACTTCAATATACTGCAGAGTCTGAGTTTCTCCAAATGCTGGAGTACAGACTTTTTAAAAATTGTTTATAATTTCAGCTTGGAAAGGTACAATACAGAGTATATATTGCAGATTACACATATTAGTCAGGAGATTGATATTATCCTAGTGTGGGAACTAACACATCTGTACTTTATGCTTTCTTATGATTTCGGGGAAATAATTTCATACAGTCAGTTAGTCAATAAACATTATCATCTTCACACTGGGCTTCCTACGTCACTTGTATTCTACATTGTGTTTCTCAGCTGTTATCAGTGCTCAGGTTATGAATACTCCATTTATATGTCAAACAAAACAGATTTTGTAGCTGGGGACTGAAGATCAGATTGCTGCTATCACATTTTGGGATGTCATTCAACTGATATTCTGTGTCTCCAAACAAGACTTTCATTGTCATAGTTAGGATATTGTAGAATATAGACACACTGCAGGCAGAAAGAAGGCAATACATATGTATGCAACAAAGTCGGATTTGCAGCACCAAGTCAATTATACAAATCTCTAGTAACAGAAGCAGGATAGACATCAGTGCTAACAAGGGATCGCACTTAACTCATCAAACCAACAAAATCCCATTTGCGGCAGTTGATAATTTTATTTTCCCTGTTGGTCCGCGGTAAATGCATTTTTTTCTTTTATTTAATGAGGTCCCTTAGTTGTCCAGTCCTAGTAATTCCCTTTTTCCTGAAGCCGCTTGGATCTATTTGACTAACATGTAATTAAGCAATTAGTACTGGCGGATTAAAAATGTGAGTTGATTAATTCAACGTTAATTGAGAAATCTTCGGCGATGTTTGCATTGCAGGCAGGGATAATATTGTAACATTTTAAAGGCCCGGGAAGCCTGAAATGCTGATTGTTTTATGTAACAGAGATACTATCCACAAACTGACATGGAAAAGCTTTATAAAAGCATCAGAACTAAAGATGTTTGAGTTAAAGCTGTGATTGAGGGGGGAGAGTTTTTCCCTATCCCCACCAGATTCAGGGTCCATAATTCCACTGGTGAACAAGAGTGTGCAGTAACATAGACAACTGCACTCATTTATAGATAGTAGCAAAGCTAAAAAAAATTGCAACTTGGCCAAACCATGTTGCACTGGAGGGGGGTTAAGTGTGTGTACAGTATTGGAAGAGAGGCATGTCCTAGCTCAACACTAAATTGAAGTGTAAAAATAAAGCCAGTATGTTTGTGCTACATGCAAAAGCAGCCAGTTTTTCCCTGCATGCAGAAAATATAAATAATTATAAATGCACTTGCACCCCTTGTATTACAACATGGTTTGCCCAGGAGCAAATTGTTGTTTCTTTGCTCTTAACTGTAACCGAGAGCCATAATGTGTGCTTACCTATCTTGCTTCAGGAACATTTACAGATACGTTGGTTGATACCCGTGGCACTGAGGATAAGCCTTTGATGCTTATAGCTTTAGCTGCATTCAACCTCATGGTGAACACAGCATATGCATCATTTGGGAAAGAGATCATTGACCACACTTACCAACTTTTGCAGCCAGCTGACCTGGGGGGGGGGGGGGGGGCTCCATCTTGGGGGCGTGGCCATGATAATTGCGCTGTTAGGCCACGCCCCGGTCAATCTTTGCCCATTTCAGCCTATCGTGGGTTTGACTAGCCCCACCCCCAATCGCTTCACAAACGAGGTGAGCTGGACCTGGGATGTTGTCCTGCTCTCCCGGGAGCCTGGGAGAACTCCCAAAAATGATGGAGTCTCCCGGACATTCCGGGAGAATAGGCGACTATGTCATTGACCCATACTGAGAAATACAGCGTCCCTTGGGAATCCTCGCACGGACCACACTTACTGTGTCATGCTTCCTGCTTTTCCCACAGATGATGTATACGGTGGGGAAGTGAAGGGGCCAAATTTTAGCAAGGATCTGACGAACTGGAGTCGAGCAAATCGCTATTCACAATTATAATTTTTTTTAAAAAAAAATTGTTGTGAGTTCTAAATTCAGAGGCGGAATTCATTTGAATGGCAGCCCACAGAATACCTGGGGCTCCGTCAAGTCCTACTACCCGGCGGTTAGATTTTAACGGAAGGTTTTACTTGCAACTTAAACCCCCCTCTCCAGGCTTTTAGGGGGGGGCGCAAATGTTTTAGGGGTGCAAAATTGTGACAGGGAGAGGTATACACTGAAAAGAATTTTAAAAAATAGATAAGAATAGTTATTCTCCAAAGTAGAAAGGAAACATGAAAGAACAATATAGTAAGGTTCTATACTATGGAGACGTATTCCCATGGTAAAGGCTGACGGCAATCAGCTATTGGAGAGACAAACATGGCGACATATACTAAAGCCCCTTCATAATTTAACCCTCAGTAGCGCCTGTTCACGCCTCCAGTCTGCTCTACGGTCCTGATTTTAATGAAAACTAACTTAGCGACAAAGATTACCGTCACCCTTTCATAAAGCCAAGTGGAGCTGAATTTTGTAAATACAGTAACAGAAAAATTGGGGAGGTGAAAGTAGCTGTAATTTAAATTAAGGACAAGTGCATTGGCGCGGCGTAGAAGGTGTGAGACCAATATGGTGTATTAGCCTAGGGCAGCCATCATTAATCTGCCCTCTCCCTCAAAAAAGTCTCTATTGAAATAACCTAGGCATAAGCAGGTCAATTATAGTGTTTATTTGAGTGCTTAGTTACTTAGCAGCCCAGGTTAATTAATTTAGGAACTGTGAGAAATTTGGAGGAATATATGCAAGATGCAAATTTAGTTACATATCTTTTGTTAAACTGACATCTAAGACCAAAAAATGTGTTCAAAAACTAAATTTGTTTTGTCAGAGAAAACAGGTCGTTTATTAAAGAAAGCAGAAAAAGCAATTTTGTGCCAATTCCCGGCTAATGAGTGATATTTTCACTGTGTCTTGATTTAATAACCAGTTACCAAAGGATCATTATCACAACAGTACAACATGTGTACCTCTTGCATTCAATAATACAGAAGCTGCTCCATCTGTTTTCTGTTTAGAATCTAAATAAGGTTAAATGAACAGAAATTAAACCATTGTTTGGCTGCATTGTTTCCAAATGTCTTCAACAGGATTCCAATCAACCCCAATCATAGCGGAGCTGACGGTACAATAACTCGCTGGGCCTGGACTCTGCAAAGTCCCAATTTAAAAAATATATAGAATATAAATGGTTTATAATTTGAAGAAATTACTGCCTCAATTATAGCTAACCATGTAGAATGGCTCAGAATCCTATCAAGGCTTATTGTCTGGGAATCAACTCATTCCCACTAATTACTCTTGAGCAAACCAGGTATCATTGCATAATGGAATAATTATGTTTTTCTAAATTAGTATAATTGATACAGACCAGTACTATTAAAAATAACACCGACTACATTTTGATACAAGCCGTAACAGGGAAAATTAAAGAATTAAACTTGTTTTGAAAGTCCTAGAACGATATCAAACCTTGTCTAAAAATATACAGAGGTTGTGTGGCACAAATACAAAGTAGGTAACAAAATAATAATAAAGGGCCTATAATAGTTTAAAATTGAAAGCACAAAACCAAACCAAGAATATATTCAATGTATTGTAGCGGAGGATGAATTGTCCGGTGGATTACATTTGCCAGAATTGCTTAGTTAAATTTACTGCCCTGCCTGACAACTGTGATAAAAAGTCTTCATCCGGCCGTATGAATCAGAGGGCTTTGTTTCCCTTCCCTTTCTCCTAACGTCAAACACGCGTGAGATTTGTGGTCTCTGCAAATGGAACTTGGGTAGACTACATAAATCAGCCGTTGCTTAAGTCGCTGATACCAACCTTGAGTAGAACTGGGATTAAATGTTCATTTCCTCGGCCGTCATCCGCCATACGTCCGACTGGCGGAGGATATATAAATCAAAGGTTCACTTATAAAAAAAAAATATGAAACTAATTTGATGCTTCATTTCTGTTATGAGCTTAACTTCATCAGGGACGGCACAATGTTTTTCCTTGAGGTTTTCTTCCCCCGGAGAAAATACTCCGGAAAGAGATAAAAAATTGCTCTATGGGACAGAAAGGTTAGTGAACAGATATGTATCTGCAAGTTAAAGAGCTTAGGGAATGCCGCAAGAGCTTAGAAATGTGGACAAAGGGGTTATTACTTCACAATTTTAGTGGAGTTTAAAAAGTTATTTTTTACAAGAAGTTGTCTTTTCACCATACTGCAAAATATAATTTCCTATAGCTCTGGGGGCCCCAGTCAGCGTTCTCCACCCCACTCGAAATCGGCTTTGCCACTCCCGCTGCTTCTAACCGTGGCCAGCGCAAGGAGGAAGGGTCATTCGTGGCTCTTCAGAATGTGGCACTAAGCTGTGACATCATACTCTCCCAGATAACCCGGTAAAAAGCTGCAGGCAGCTTCTCCTTCATGTCAGTGACCATCCGTCCTTGTCACTCACTCAGTGTTCTAGACGTCCTCTAACCATTGGCTCCCTAGGCAGTTGCCTTGTTTTGCTTATTGATACTGTCAGGCCTGTTCCTACTCCATTACAGGCAGTGAAGTTGGTTGACAGTAGGTAATTTCGCTTTCTAACTTACTTTATGGCAACTGGTTGTTTTGCAATGACAGCAGAAAGAAGTCAATAGTTGGTGAAGAGAATAACGATTTTATTGTGGAACAAACACTAGTTGCAAAAATTGCGGAGCTTTGAGATTGCAGAAGGAACGTGGCAAAATGAAACCGAATACAAGAATAACAGGAAATAGAGAAAACACAGTTCAGGAATTGCAGGATACAATAAAACACAGTCCAGGTATGGTAGAAAGTAAAGAAATGCAATCCAGGTATAGCTGGGTAGAAAGAAACAGTCTATGAACAAAAACTGGATAACAGGTAATTGCAGGAACAAAGGACAGTTCATCATCACCATCATCACCATTTATTTATATAGCGCCACTGAGTCCGCAGCGCTGTACAGAGATCTCACTCACATCAGTCCCTGCCCCATTGAAGCTTGCAGTCTAAATTCCCTAACACACACACACAGAGAGAGAGACACTAGGGTCACTTTTGATAGCAGTCAATTCATTTATCAGTATGTTTGGGAGGAAACCGGAGCACCTGGAGGAAACCCACGAAGAACATACAAACTCCACACAGATAAGGCCATGGTCGGGAATTGAACTCATGACCCCAGCAGTGTGAGGCAGAAGTGCTAACCACTGAGCCACTGTGATCCCTTAAAATGTGGATGATACAAGACACAGGCAATTTCTGAGAACTGATGGTGGGAGGATGCAGGAGGTGGCAGCAGGTAGAGCCAGGGATGCACAAGAACAAACACTGGAAGCAGACAGTCCAAAACCACAGGATAAAGACAATTAAAGACCATCAATGTGCAAGGTTTGGGGCGGGCATATAAAACAGTATGGCAGGTGCTGGTGATGATCAAGAAAGGAGGTTAACTCCTGCAGATGAGGTGCAAATAGTCCCAAAAACCCACATGAGCAGTACTGTGAGTTTCTGCTGCTTACAGGAAGTTCCATAAGCATAGGAAGAAAACATTTCCCCGTTGCCACAGTCATTTATATACTATGCTCACACAATAAATCAGTATATACTGCTGTATGTTTTAGCAACCACTTTATATAAAGCAACCTTTATTTTAGATGTAGTCCTGTAAAATGGGTGGGGCTTACATAGTGGGTACTTCTGGGAGAGGTTTGTGAGGATCGAGCGGGGCTTATTTTTGTCCCGATTCTGTGCTGGGAGGTATGCAAATGTTAATAGGGATTCAAAATACTAATGTCATCTAAAGTATAAGATAAAAACCAAAAAGGTGTCATGATTCCTAGTGAATTCAGGACACAGCAATATCATTAGAAAAACCAAGTGTCTTCAAGGATTCAGTTCATGGAATATGCAGATTTTCAGGTAGCAGCATAAACAGGTATAACTCCAATGCACATATTTGAACAGGTGTGATGAATGGCAGGAAAGTCCGCAGAGCAACAGGTTCCAAGCAATGACAGATATAGTTAAAATGCAGGAACAAGTATATAGTTACCCTATTGCCAGGAGGCACAAGTCTGTCCAGGGAAGCAAACAGAGTAGCTGAGTCCAGTGACCAGGCAGAGGTCTGGGCAACAAGAGTTCAAGCAGAAACCAATATCCAGGCAGAGTTCAGGGTCACAAGCAAATAAAGCATAGACCAGTAATCAGGAAGAGGTCACAACGGGAGATCAAACAGCAGTAGAACAAACACTGGAACAGGGAGAAACCAGCAGCAACCAGGGATTAACAATGAACTGCACAGAGCACAGATTGAGGCAGTTATATGAAGCTGTGAGACAGGTGCAGTACTAATCAGGTAAGGAGATTAACTCCTGCAGACAAGGTGTAAAGTTCAAGGGCAGAACAGCAGCACCTCTGGTGAAACTGAGGTACTGCTGCCACATACAAAGTATAGGCAGAATAGTAACAAAAGGTATATTTATTTTATGGAATAACTGGCACCTTTCCCAGGTATATATGGTAAAGAGTCAGATGAACTCTCTTTAAATTAGCAGGAACATTCCTGTCTGTACATGTTTGCTACACTGAAGAATTTACTAGAATGTATAAGTTTTTACCTCTCTTTGTTCTAGGGAATTAATATAATTACTGAGCAGCAGGCAGAAGCCTCTCGATGAACTGCTCGGAGCCTGTGAGCGCTATTAGTTGTGGTCTCATGAGGACTTCTTGTCCCGTCTACCAAGACGTGAGGGACGCCCATTATAAAGTATTAAAACATATGGAAGAAAGTTAATCAATTGCTGAGAAGCTACAGAGAAGAACTCTGAGCTGTGTAAGGTTGTGCGTGACACAATGTATGTTTTCTCTAATAACATTCTCAATTTGCCCTTTCTATTTTTTTCAGTTTTTGAATGAGACCAAACCGAAAACACTTGGAAATGTGCCTAAATGATTTCAATGTTTCCAGGGAGCATTAGGTAAAGGGGACTGAAAATAAATCACTGTAAAGCAAAAGTAGAAAAATAAAAAAATGTGATATGTGAATTGATGTCTCAGTTTTCTTTGTAACTAGACAACTGTAGATAAAATATACTTGGGCTACAAAGAAATCCTGAAAATCTATATCATGAGCAGACAGTAGTCATTATATCTCTTGGCCCACTCAGCTCCTGCCTAAAATATGGCAGGTGGAGACCTCCTCACCAAGATAGTTAATTTTGTACTCTATGTATTGTGATCAGGAAACTTTGTAGCAATGTTGTTTCCTGCAGTAGCTATTATTACATGCAACCCACAAACCACGATCTCAGTCAAAAGCCATAAAATTTAGGTGTAACCAGTTCGCAACTGGCAAAACATTCTTGCCACAACTTCTTGCCTCACCTCGAGCTGAGTCTCACCGAACCTCTGCCTTATGCTGGGTACACACTACAGGGTTTTCAGCTGATTATCGGGATAAACGGCCGTTCGCCCGATATCGCATTAGTGTGTACGCTGCAACGATTGTCATTCCAAAGCACATTGTATTGTTTCATTTAATTTTTAAACTAGACTAAAAATCTTGTTCAATGATGGAACTATGTTGTTCCAATCCTGCAGTGTGGATGCACTTGCAACCGGGATCTCCATAGAGTTTACAGAGTCACCATCTTTTCAGCCGATGGTTATGACAGATGAAGAGCACAGATCTGAAGGTAAATCGTGTAAAATGTGTATAGTGTGTGCACATGAATCAGCTGCTGATCGGGAATTTTATTTTTCTTCAGTTTTTGGTAAAATTGTTACTGATATGGCATTGGGAGAATATTTCTGTAGTGTGTACTCAGCCTTACCCCAGGATTTTTCATGCAGCCTCTGCACATTGGGATGTTGCTCAGTGATTACACTATTATCCTAGAGCAGAGCAAACTCTGTTTTATTTGGAGGGTGGGAGGGATCCCACCTACCAAGAGCTCTGGGGTAGACTAGTACACACCTGGTGGTTCTGAGAATTTCCAGTACAAATGAACACATGTACGTAGTAAGAACCAGTGAGCTGCTTGGTAGGTAAACTCCCTGAGAAGATACAGCAGCTCCCAGAGGCCATTAAATATAGAAGTGTCAATATTCACACTGGTCATAGACACTGGGTAAGATCCAACCTCTGTCTGTATTGACCTTTATCAATCTGTTTGGGTTACGAGACACAATCAGGAGCTGCAAGATCTCTGCTCTCAATGTGGCAGTATGTTGTAAACTAAGGTAAATAAGAGATGACAAACACAAGGAAGGACCATCGATAAAGTCTTTATCAATGTCTAATCCTGTGGTCGGAGAAGCAACAAGGTGGTTTTTGTTAATAATATGATGTTGTGGCGAAATTTCATGCAAATAAGAGTTTCGATGTGGAACAGACCGTTTCAGAGAGGTGTGAAGTTGCAGAGATACAATGTTCAATTCACTGTTGGTATTTTGGTATTTGTATTGCATTTTGCACACTAAATAGTCTATGAATAGTCCTGGATGACAATGGTCAATTCATTCTGCCGTGTGGTTGGGTAGGACTGAGAACTCAAGGCCAAATTCTGCCAACAGGTCGTGCAAAATTTTGTGTCCAAATGTGGAGCTATTAAGTCAAGGGTCTGTGCAATGAATGCATGCCAGCAGCCTTATCTGCAAACGCTGATGGTAGCAGAGAACATCATTTGGTAATGAAATTACGAAAGTATAATGATTCAGAAGGAAGGGGCGATAGATATACTGTGCAAATAGAGGCTCAATATTTTGGAGTAAGAGATCTAGAAAGACAAGCAACCTTAATTACAGTTTCTCCTCTGTAAAATTGGTTATGAGGAAAGGCCGAGATAACCCGTAAGCCTTAAGAGTTGGGCTCGCGATACCTTCCTAAAATGTAGTGGTATGGAAATCTAATGCATCGTTTAATGTAGGATTATCAACCTGCATTGATTATGGAGCTTGTAATTAGGGGTTCAAATCAAAGAAAATTGGTTTATATCTGCGACTAATTTGAGGTCTAAAGGAAGTACTAATGAGCTCTTTAGTATATTGCATTAATCAGGAGTGAAAGAAAAACTTAGTGGGTCTACTGTCCACATTACTGATGAAAGATGGCCTCTTGGTGAGTGGGTCCCAGTGTAATCTAAAGATCTGATATTAGCGAGGTTGTATGAGGAACACAAGGATTGAGGTGGCATTCTGGGTCAGGGGCGGACCCAGACATTTGTCCTACCCCGGGCGATTTTAGGGGGGGGCGATTTAGGCCCCGCCCCCTTTCTAATTTCTAAGGCTGCCGGCGGCTGCACAGTATGTGCAGATGCGCTCGGCAGGGACAGTGTGCTGCCCCGCTGCTCTGATTGTGTTTAAAACACAATCAGAGCAGCCGGGCAGCACACTGTCACTGCTGAACGGACCTGCACAGTGTGCAGCCGCCGGCAGCAAGCCTCTGCTAGGGGGGGCGATCGCCCCGATCGCCCCCCCCCTGGATCCGCCACTGTTCTGGGTATACTAGTACTAGATCCTGGTAAATTCGGGCGGATCCCACACTTTTTGTCCCCCTGATTTTTTTACCAGTACCAGCCTAGACTGGCAACACTAAAACTGATTAGGATTTTTCAGGGGACACGCTTTTTTAAAAATAAAATAAAATTAAAACAATTTATTTAATGGCTTTACCGATTGCTGCATAAAGTGTATCCTATGCTTTTAACATGGAATACACTTTAAGCATATCTAATGAAAATGTGCACATTTTGCACACTTTTCCGAGTAGCATATATTTCGGGACTGAATGCAATTCATGTCTGAATGCAAATGACAGTACTGCCTACGACTGGAAGAACGGAACAGGGGATAGAATGGGCGGATGAACGCAGTAGGGGCGTGTCATGGGTGTGTCAGGGGCGTGCCAACGCAGATACGGCCCAATGAAGTCCTGGGTTTCTCTTACGCACAAGTTTTTTAACCATATCATTTGCACGTGTAAGTGCCGACTGATAGTGATGACTAACACGGCATAGTCTTTGTTTTAGTAAGTGGGGAGTGCTGATGAGTTATAGAATTGCCCATAAGAAGTAGTCTCTAGTCTACTTAGCTGCTCCTTCACAAATAGAAATATGTCCAAAAAAATAAGGTTTTTAGTTTTGCTGTATTTTTATAGAAAAATAACATGACTACGGCTTACAGATCAATGGGACATTTTTGTTCTTTAAAAATGCCCTATAAGTAAATAACATTTTCACAAAGTAAAGTCAGAAATCTATTAGTTGTAAAAATAAAGCCTGCAAGTGATTCTAATCACACAGCTAATGAAGCGTCTATATTTTTATCTTGGCATTTTCTCTCTGAAATGCAGCTCTTTCCAGAAACCCAGAGAGTGAAAGTGAATTCAATTATAAACTGATTACTTTTAGAAATTAGGACACAGCCATTACTGAAAGGTCACAAATTGCTGCAGATTGGTAGAGTGCGTAATTCCAGAACAATGTTGCTATGAGTGGTTTACGTAAATCATAATTATATTCTTTTTAAATAAATACAACGGGCCTGCAGAAAGAGCAATTATGATGAAATGTGAATATTGTGGTTGAGAGCATTACAAACAAACTTCACATGATGAATGTGATATTGTAACGCTGTTACAAATAGTACAGAATAAACCTGTCCGATGGCGATACCGTAGGTAAAGTGTTGATTGCCGCGGAGTGCTGCTCGTTAAATAGCGCTCAGTGACTGAGCATAAAAATGATGCACAACATATATAAAGAGAAATTACCATAATCTCTTAGTATTTGTTCCTCAGCCTTGCAATGTACCTATAATAAATACATATATAAATAAAGATATATAGATAAAAATCTGCCCAGAAAGACAATGTGGACTGAAGGTAATGATTTCCTTTAAGTATATTGTGGGTCCTATTAAATACAACTTATCATTCCAGTGACACAGAGAACATTCTAATGACCAGTAAATAATACAGAGAGCGTTATAGTGAGCTCTATACAAGACAGAGAACATCCCAGTGTCCAGTATAAACTACAGACAGCATTATAATAACCACTATATAATGCAAACAGTGTTCCAGTGACTGATACAATACAGAGAGCATTGTACTGACCACTGTACGATGTAGGGAGCATTCTAATGACCAATAAGCACTCAGAGAGCATAGTGAGCTCTTTACAGTACAGAGAGCATTTTACAACCAATTAGTGAGCACAGGGCTGCATGTGACAGAAGCAGTGACATGATGTCAGGAGAGGAATGGAGGCCAGTCTGTGTCCTCCATTACTCTCCTGACATCATGTCACTGCCCCTGTCACATACAGCCCTGTCCTCACTAACACATCACTCATCTCCTGATTATCTCTGTGCTGCTGGGGACTCTGCACTTTCCACCATATAACTCTCAGTCTGTGACATCTTGCTGCCTCCATTCCCCTCTTCACATCATGTCACTACCCCTGTCACATGCAGCCCTGTCCTCACTAGCACATCACCCATCTCCTGATATACTCTGTGCTGCTGGGACCCTGCTCCTTCCACTATATAACTCTCAGTCTGTGGCTTCCTGCTGCCTCCATTCCCCTCCTCACATCATGTCACTGCCCCTGTCACATGCAGCCCTGTCCTCACTAACACATCACACATCTCCTGATATACTCTGTGCTGCTGGGGACCCTGCTCCTTCCACTATATAACTCTCAGTCTGTGGCTTCCTGCTGCCTCCATTCCCCTCCTCACATCATGTCACTGCCCCTGTCACATGAAACCCTACCTCCATTACAAGTGGACAGGTCTATGCCTCCCAATAGATCAGCACATACATATCCTGTAATAAACTGTGAACAGTCCGTTTGGATTGGCTACAGGATTTTCTTTAAATCCGGGTACATGGGGACAAGCAGGAGATGAGGTTTGAATATTTAAAGTGTTCCAATCCTAGTAAAATGCACTTTAAAAATGTGCAAGGAACCCAAAATTTTCCATATTCTTAGGTGACCTACAGTGACATAATGTGGGACAGACTGACTGAAATATGGAAAGCAGTAGGAAAAGTTTTAAACTAATTTCTAACATTCAAAGGGAAGAAATTACAATGCACCTTCCTTTACAACATGTAAACATATTTGTTGGGTTTAGTTCCACTTTAAAGTACAGTTATATAATTAAAATGTTTTCCAATAAACCCTTATTATAGCACCGTTATGGGTAAGACACATGGGGGGGAATTCAGTTGGCCGCGAGATATTTTTTAACACAGCGTTAAGTCATTTTAATGCTGTTTTTATCATTTTCAAGCGGGTTAACTTTACCCGCAATTCAATTCCATTTTTAACGCTCCGTTTTTTTTCATGAAACGGTCCTCTCGCGCTCCAGTAGAAGGTCTATTGAAAGTATAGGGTGTGCAAGAGGCAGCCGCGTTAAAAGCTATTCAATTGTTTTTTAGCGCGGTGCGTTAAACAGGAAAATATGCTGTTTTATCTCGCACCTCTTTGGGGTGTGGTAAAAATAAAAAACCTCTGAAAAATATTTGAAATCATGTAATAGTGAAATAAAAAAATAAACTATGTTTATCCTATGATGTAAAATTTGATTTTCTTGTGAAAAAATAATGAAAAAAAAAAAAACCATTACATTTTTTTAAAATAAAAATCACTAATTAAATATATTTATGTATGTTTTTGGTACAAATATGAATGTAGTAATGTGTTTTGACATGGTATAGATGATTCTATAGTAAAACATAGTTAAATAAAAAAATATGCTAAAGAAAGTACTGTAATGTAGATATTATCAATATGTAATACAATCTAATGTATGAAAATGTATGCAAAACCTTTTTTTGTGGTATACATGACAGCATTAAAACTCCCCTAAAAACTCACAAACACAGTGATTAACATGCAGGGGCAGCGTTCCCTCTTCTTCAATTGAATTGCACGAGTTTTCACGCTGCGCTAACTAAAAACAGTCGCTATAGATGTTATAAACCCGCGTGGGAATTTTTATTTTTTTTAACGCTGCGGGAAGAAAAAAAAAACTTGCGACCAATTGAATATTCCCCATGGGCATTGAAAAGCGAATCTTTAAAGCTAAGATAAAACCTTGTTATTTGTCCTACTTTACGTGTGTAGAGATCTATATATTTGCTTACATTATTTTGTGGTCTATCTCTTTACGAGCCCTTGAGAAGCATCAGCAACGAGTATCATTTATGTAAAATACCGTTGATCATGTTTCTTGCTGAATGGAAGGCACAAGTGTATCAATAATTAATTGGGAGAAGTAGAGCATAAGAGAAACACTTTAAGAAACACTCCAACTGACACATTTAAATTCCAGTATTTTCAAATACTCGTAGATCATTAAAATCATTATTTTGAAGACAGTTTGTAAAATGTTCTGGGTATTGTATAAACATAAAAATATAAGCAGTGAAAGTAATTATATTGTGAGAATGTGGCCTGCGAGGGTGAGGGCAGATCTGTTCCTTTTTTTTCTTCTTGTTCCGTACGACATATCTTGTGTATTTATAAATAACTTGCAGAAACCACCGGTCTACGGCTGTTATTTCAGCAGAATAACATTTGGAAATTCTGTTGTGTACAGAAGTAGGTGAAGGACCCTCTCACAGCGTCATTATGATTTGTGGAAAAGTTTTAGGAATAGTTTTCAAACTAAGCACAACTTTAAGGTCTATTCGTTGGTGTCTAATGATAATGGACATCCCTATGAATAGCCAGAGGTTGAATACACTGTGTATAAGATGGTATAGCTTAAAGAGTGATGAATAACAGGTGCCCCTAGGGTGGTAGGCTGCCCTTCGAACCTTCACCTGTGACCCCCTAGATCTTCCTGCGTTATTGTTAGATGTACTTGTTATAGCGTGTAACACTTGTGTACAACGCTGCTAGTAAGTTATTACAGGTGTCTATTTCTTTGATTAAATGTCTTGTTTTATATTATTACTAAGAGTAGTGGCCTGCACGTCCGCGAGGCCTACTTCCAGTCGGTATCCCCGCTCTCGAGTGCCGTTCATCCCATCACCCACGCCCGGGTCACCGCGGTGCTGCTGATCTACGTCGATCCTGCCTGCTCTCCTCTGCTGACGTCCACCAATCTCCTGCTGTAGCTCCTCTCTTGTCTCCCACTGATGCCTCCTCCATGCTCCTGCTCCCCCTCATATCATCTGATGCCCTGCTCCTCACTTGAAGCCCCCTAACTCTCCACAACCTTCTCCCTGGATCTGAAACTCCCTGGACTCTGCCTCAGCCCCCTGGAACTGTGACTCTGCCTCACCCACTCAGCTCCCTGGAACTGTGTCTCTGCCTTTCCCCCTTAGCTTGGATCTCATCTTCGTCCTGCTCCCAAGCAACTCTAGGTTCTTCTTACTACTTTGCTCCACTGAACCGTCCTCCTCGCCGTGATCCTGCTTCATCCCCTTGGATCTACACCTTTGCCTGCACCGTAGAGTCGACTGGTACCTGGTCTATTTTACCTGTAACTAACCTTATCTGTGATTATTTTTACCTGCTATTATTTTATCTGCCATTATTTTGTTTTCCTGATTTTATATTTACCTGTAACTACTTTTTACCTATTACTATCCTATTATTTTATATGCCACTATTTTGTCTTCCTGATTTTATATTTACCTGTAACTACTTTTTACCTATTACTATCCTATTATTTTTTATGCCATTATTTTGTTTTCCTGACTCCATATTTACCAGTAATTACTTTTTACCTGTTAATTTTATTACCTATCTTCATTGTCCTTATTATCTCATTGCACTATTGCTCCATGCCTTCCACGCCCTAATCTCATTATTGTCTTCCACCTTGTCATTGTCTTCCTGCCATTGTTCTTACCTGTTTTCACTGTCCCCATTTTCTCACTGTTCTGTTACTCTCTCTTCCTACTATGCCTCCCCGCTCTCACTCCATACCCATACTCTCCCCCCGCCACACCTCTCTCGTTCCTCCCCGCTCTCCCCTGCGCGCTGCTCATCTTGCTAACCTTATCCCCACCTCCCCCCTCTCCTCTCCCTCTTTCTCCTGTGCCCTCTGGAATGCCAGATCCGTCCGCAACAAGCTGACTGCTGTCCACGACCTCTTTCTATCCAGCTCCTTTAACCTTCTTGAAATTACTGAAACCTGGCTCTCCGACTCTGACACTGCCTCCCCCGCTGCCCTCTCCTATGGTGGCCTCTCCTTCACCCACTCCGCCAGGCCTGGTGCCCGCCCAGGCGGTGGAGTGGGCCTCCTCCTTTCCTCCACCTGTACTTTTCGTGTCATTCCCCCTGAACCCTCCCTCTCCTTCTCCTCCTTCGAAGCCCACTCCATCCGCCTCTTCTACCCCATCCACCTCCGCGTCACTGTCATCTACTGCCCCCCTGGCCCCATCTCCCTCTTCCTTGACAACTTTGCTGCCTGGCTTCCTCACCACCTCTCCTCCGACCTCCCCTCAATCATTCTCGGTGACTTTAACTTCCGCATCGACAACCCCACCGACCCTGCTTCCAGCAAACTGCTCACCCTCTCTTCCTCCCTTGATCTCACCCAATGGACCTCCTCCTCTACCCACTGCTTTGGTCACTCTCTTGATCTTGTCTTCTCCTACCTTTGTAATCTCTCTGACTTCTCCATCTCTCCCTTTCCTCTATCTGACCACCATCTCCTCTCCTTCTCCCTCTCCTCTTCTCCAGCTCCCCTCCCCCTGCCCAAACCTACTCTGTCCATAGGCAAACTCGACGCTCTCGACCATGTCTCTCTGTCCTCCTCTCTCGATACCCTCCTTTCTCCCCTTTCCTCCCAGGCCTGCCCCAACCAGGCGGTCTACCTCTACAATCAAACCCTCACCTCCGCTCTGGATGCAGTCGCCCCTGCCCACTCCGTCCACCCCCGCTGCTCCAAACCCCAACCCTGGTACTCCAAATTTACCCGCTTCCTCCAAAATTGCTCCCGTACCGCCGAACGTCACTGGAGAAAATCTCGCTCCCTGGCTGACTTCCTCCACTTTAAATTCATCCTTTCATCCTACAGCTCTGCCCTCTCTCTCGCCAAACAATCTTTCTTTAAATCCCTCATCTCTTCCCAGTCCTCTAACCCCCGCCGCCTCTTCGCCACCTTCAGCACTCTCCTGGCCCCCTCCCCTCCACCCACCCCCTCCTCCCTGACTGCCTCCGACTTCACCTCCTTTTTCTCCTCTAAAATTGAGGCCATCCGACTTTAAATCTCCTCCTCCACTCTCTCTTCTACCCCTCCCACTCTTCCGTCCTCCCCCCTAAACACCTTCCCCTCCACTCCTTCCACCCAACCACGGGCGAGGAAGTCCACTTTCTCATTTCTTCCTCCCCCCCCTACTACCTGTCCCCTGGATCCCATCCCCTCCCACCTTCTTCGCTCCCTTTCCCCCACACCTGCTCCCACCTCCCTCACCTCTTTAATCTCTCCCTCTCCTGCGGCATCTTCCCCTCCTCCTTCAAACATGCTCTCGTATCCCCCATTCTTGAGAAGCCTAATCTCGACCTTACTTCTCTCTCGAATTATCGCCCCATATCTCTTCTCCCCTTTGCCTCCAAAATTCTCGAGAGGCTCGTCTGCAGCCGTCTCACCTCCTACCTTTCTGCACACTCCCTCCTTGATCCTCTCCAGTCTGGTTTCCGCCCCCTTCACTCCACTGAAACTGCCCTGGCTAAAGTCACCAATGACCTCCTCTCTGCTAAAGCCAGGGACCACTTCTCCCTTCTCATCCTCCTTGACCTCTCTGCAGCCTTCGACACCGTTGACCACCCCCTCCTCCTCCACACCCTCCAGTCTCTCGACCTCTCTGGCCCTGTCCTGTCCTGGTTCACCTCTTACCTCGCTGACCGATCCTTCTCTGTCACCACCACTTAGTCTCTCTCTCCCCCGTCCACCCTTCCAGTCAGGGTCCCCCAGGGCTCTGTTCTGGGCCCCTTACTCTTCTCTCTATACACCTCCTCCCTGGGTGAACTCATCAGCTCCTTCGGCTTCAACTACCACCTTTACGCTGACGACACTCAACTATACCTCTCCTCTCCTGATCTCTCTCCCTCCCTCCTCTCTAGGGTGTCCGCCTGCCTCTCTGCCATCTCCTCCTGGATGTCCTCTCGATTCCTCAAACTCAACCTGGCCAAAACCGAGCTGATAGTTTTTCCTCCCCCCCATACCTCATCCCCTGTCGACCTCTCCATCACTGTCGACAACTCCTCTATCTCCTCTGTCCCACAACTTCGCTGCCTTGGTGTCACCCTCGACTCCTCTCTCTCCTTTGGACCCCATATCCTCCCTCCACTGGCTCCCCTTCCCCTACAGAACTCTGTTCAAGCTCCTCACTCTTACATACAAGGCCCTCGCCAACGCCACTGCACCCTACATCTCCACACTCCTATCTATTCACGCTCCATCCCGTCCTCTCCGATCTGCCAATGACCATCGCCTATCTTCCCCCCTCATCACCTCCTCCCACGCGCGTATCCAAGACTTTGCCCGCGCTGCCCCCCTCCACTGGAACAAGCTCCCTCCCTCCATCAGGACTTCCCCTAACCTGTCCAGTTTCAAACGGGCTTTAAAAACTCACCTTTTTCTTAAAGCCTTCCAGTCTCCCACTTAACTACCTACCTTATTCTCTGCCTCTCCCCCTTCTTTCCCCTTCCCTGCCTTCGTCCCTCTACTCTCCCTCTCTCCCCTGCGTTTCTCCGTCTGTCCACCCCTCCCCTTACATTGTACGCTCCTCTGAGCAGGGCCATCTCTCCTCCTGTTTCCACCACTTCTAACTCTGCTTTCCAGCTACTTTGCCCTCCTCCTCGAGGGCCCTCCTCCCCCCTCTGGGGGTCCCCCTGTCTTCCGCACCCTCCTTTTGGGCTCCGTCATTTGCAGATACTCCCCCCGCCCTCACTAGCTGTGCATTGAGCTTACTGAGTTACTGTGCTTTATGTTTACTGTACTGTGCTGTCTCACCTTGTATTGTAATTCGTTTTTGTCCCTGTACGGCGCCACGGACACCTTGTGGCGCCCTATAAATAAAAATTAATAATAATAATTATAATAATAATAATAATAATAAGAGTAAGGCTGGATACACACTACAGAAACTTTCTCCTGATGCAATATCGTTAACGATTTTACTGACAACTGAAAGTCTCGATCAGCAGCCGATTCCTGTATACACACTCTACACGTTTTACAAGATTTACCGTCAGATCTGTGCTCTTCATCTGCCATAACCATCGGCTGAATAGATGGTGACTCTGCACACTGCATAGAGATCTATGGACACTGCTGGTCCTGAGTGCATACACACTGCAGAATTGGAACAACATTGTTCCATCGTTTATAAAGATATTTTGTCTGGTTATAAAAGCAAATCAAACAATACAAAGAGCTGAGGAACGATGAAACATGATCGTGGGAGCGTACACACTACTGTGATATCAGACCTAATGGATGTTTATTGTGTGATTGGCAAAATAATCATTTCACAAACCTGTAGTGTGCACCCAGCCTAAGGGTCATACATGGACCTTTTGAAGGTTAGAGAGTCGTACCATGTGGCCATTGAAGTGAAGTCTGCCGATCACTGGTTTAAAGGCTGACTACGAAGTCTTTATAACATTTTGAGACGTCACCCACCACCACCTCTCTCCCTATTAACTGAATAACATGGTGCCCTGTACCCTCTACTGCCTCCTTTACGATGTTTGGATTCATGTTGCTAATGATGTGCCAATGGGCGGTAATCTGTCAACTCCTGTACCTGATCCTGGCGTTGTGTATAATATGTCCTTTCACTTTTTTCGGGCTTAATATATCATATCACCGTAATGGATAGCGCAGGATTGCTGCTCAAAAAAGGAATATAATTTGTTTTTTGTAGGAGATGCAGGATATAGAAGCCGCTCCTGCCTGCTAACACCACCTGCAAATCCGGTTACTGCAGCCAGGTACAGACAGCGAGCAGCGCACATCACTAGACCGGTCATAGAGCGCAGCTTGGGGGGTCCGTAAAAGCAGATTCCAATGTCTCGATGATCCAAAGTTTGTATCATAATTGTTGGTTGCTCAATCTTGCATTTGTATCTATAACCGCTTAGACATTGAGGTGTATCCTGGGACTTGCCAGGACCTGGATCTTCCTCCTGATACAACTGAGATGAGTGACGTTAGTAGTCTGGTCTGCCGTCACGTCATTCAGGAATTCTTCTCATGTCAGTATATTTATTTTACTTTATCGCCAATGTCAGTAATCAGCATTGATCTGTGAATGTGACCATAGGCTAATTAAATATGTTTTGTTTTCTCTAGGAGCTTCTACAAGCGTTAGTTCCAGGACCTGAAGTTAAACTCTTGTAATCCTCTGAACAAGTTTGCTGGACAACCAGCAAATCATGACCCGACGCGTTTCGTCTATTTATAGACTTTCTCAAGGGGTAATCTAAAGTCTATAAATAGACGAAACGCATCGGGTACGTGATTCGTTGGTTGTCCTTGGACTCGTGGTAGCGTGGGCTCTCTGGCCAGAATTTGCCCTGCTGGATTTACATCATACACGTGGACAGGACAGATAAGCTGTTTTTAATCTGATTTTATGTACGAGCATATTGTACTTAAGCTGCAGTATAAGGCTCCTGTTGCCTTTATTAAAAGCCCTTTTGTATCACAATTTGTCTGTGAATACGTTTGATGGCATTACACTATTGTGATATGTTTGAGTTCTAGTCACTCCGGAGTTGTGTTACTGTCACATGATTTGTGAGGAGTCTCTGCCTGATTCATCCTTCCATGGTCCAGTGATCCATTACAGACGGTACATAGAGAGGACTCATCAGCACTGATATCAAGCTGTTATTTTCTGGATCTCCGGTACGGGAATGATACATATGTGGAATTTAATTCTTATGTCTTACATTTAATGCATTATGTTTGGCGCCCCTTCTCTTTTGTATTTATTAATAAACTATATATATATATACGGAAGGCACGTTTAGGTGAATACCATATACATGTAAGTAAATAGAGTAGGAAGTAAATCATACTTGCCTACTTTCAGGCAGTGCAGTCCGGGAGAGGGGCGTGACTAGAGGGCAGGGCAAGGTAAATCACATCATTTTGGCCCCACCGCCGCAGCGGAAATTCCGGTTTGTCGCGAGGACGGGGCCAAAATTACGCGATTCACAGCGAATCACGTTATTTTGGTCATGGAATTGCGGGATGACTTGCCTGCTCTCCCGGAAGTCCAGGAGACTGACCCGGATTTTGGCGTCTCCCGGACATTCCGGGAGAGTTGGCAACTTTGAAGTAAACACATTTTTATACAATGTGAAATAGTGTAAAAATAATTTTTGGGGTGGAAATAAAATTCTAGAAGATGGAAGACAATGAAAACAAAAGTTGGAACGACAATTGGGTCAGAAATAAGGAAAAACAACTTAAATAAAGTTTAAGAAAAGAGTTGGTGGATGTTAAGGTTTTATTGAAGAACAAGTAGGGATTACTTGGGAGTCATGGTGGGATTTGTAGTTCCACAACGGCTGGAGAGCCATCGGCTGTCAAGAGTTACAAACTTTCCCAGCTCAACGTGACTTGTACATGTCCCATTTTCTGTCCATAAAAACCTAAGACAGTGCTAGAGTGTTATCATAAAGCCAAAACAGTATAAGGTCACAATAATTCTGGAAGTCAAGAGCTTGGAAAGTCAACTTGCATTTTAGGGTCATTCATTTATTGTTAGAAGTCTGCGACCCCTATAACTCAGTGCCCTCCTAAATTGCCATTAAACATAGATGACGGAGGATTTATAACAGCTCTCGACCTTCTGTGTATAAGGTCATCGCTCTATCCAATGGAGCCACTGATTCAGATGGATGAAGACAGTAAGCAGATTGGACGCTGTGATTTATATGATAATAACAAGGGAAAAGGAGAAAAATGTTGAATTTATGCACCTATCACTGGCATTGACTGAGTATTTTGTGAACAGCCTCTTATGTGATTCTGCATATTAGATGTAGATGTTTAGGTGAGAGGAAAACCACTTTCATTTAGATTAATAATGTAGGTTCAATGCACGCGCTCTACGGGTAGCTCATTAAAGCACAACTTTGTCTTGAATGAAATGTTACTGTATTTATAAATAAAGTTATGTTTTACCTTAAAAGGGACCTATTGTAGCTACATAGACCACACTGCTATCTTTAAAACGCTAAATTGAGGTTCATACATTTAAGCCATCATTACAGGGGCAGTCCCAGGTTTTAAAGATGCGTCCCGTGAAATGTCCCTGTTTTTCAGTATCAAGAACAATAAAATAAAATGCATTTAAAATAAAAGGTGAAATGCAATTCTTACCATCTGTTTCAAAAGTTAATATATATTGAGGAGATCCAAAATATCACACACAAAGGGGGCGCTTCCATAGTATATTATCAGATGTAAAAAATGTATTCATAAACTATAAAATCCTGCACGTACCAGAACAACAAGTATTCACAGCATATCAGGTTACAATTCAGCTTATTCTTCCTTCTAAACCAGTGGTCAGGGAACAGGGGTAAATTACCCCAAATGGGCTAAAAATGAAATTCCTGGGGGTAATGCTGCTGATTCACATGCTGTCATTTGGATTGTAGACCCCTTTAAATGTGAAATTGCTGTTGTACCAGAAGAGCCTCAAGGGTTGGCAGAGGCACTTCTTGAGCTTCGATGTAATAATGAAGCACGTATTGCATTAGAAAACAAAGCAGATCTGTCATATTTTTGGATGTCAACAGCTGCAAAGGCATCAAAATTGCACATGAGGAGGCAGTCAAAAAGTTGCTGCCTTTAACAACAACCTACCTTTGCCAACAAGGATTTCCCTCATCAATAGGTTGGACAAGCACCCAATCCCTCTCTCCAAGGCAGGGTGCGTAGTATTGGCAAAAATATACAGGGTGTGAGCATTTCTCATATTTAGCTGTACATATTGGTTGTTACGTATTTGTAGCCCCCCTTTCTGTCTCCCATATGTTTTGCAGTTCAGTATGTCAGAGGGATGGGGCATGTGGAATATTTGCAAATAATTGTCTAACTTTCCCATTTCAGACAGTTGTCCTTGGCTACGGATGGGCTACGTGATCACTATTTTCAGCACCTTGGTTTGCTTTATTTCTACAAATACTGCAATGTTCTCTGTTTTATACATTTTTAGAATAACATAAATAATGTATCAGTATAAAAGTGGTATAACACATACATGGGACTAGGTGTACGGTCTGCTGGCCTCTATTTTATGTTAATAGAAACAAAATACCTCAATACTGTCAGCAGACCTGTTCTTTTCTATCACAATGCACCCGATAACACCACAATACTTTGATAATAATCCCAATACTCCCAAAATATTTCTTGCACTCTCCATAATATCATCATCATCATCACCATTTATTTATATAGCGCCACTAATTCCGCAGCGCTGTACAGAGAACTCATTCCCATCAGTCCCTGCCCCATTGGGGCTTACAGTCTAAATTCTCTAACATACACACACACACACACACACACAGACAGACTAGGGTCAATTTGATAGCAGACAATTAACCTACTAGTATGTTTTTGGAGTGTGGGAGGAAACTGGAGCACCAGGAGGAAACCCACACAAACACGGGGAGAACATACAAACTCCACACAGATAAGATCATGGTCGGGAATTGAACTCATGACCCCAGTGCTGTGAGGCAGAAGTGCTAACCACTGAGCCACCGTGATGTCCACATAATACTCATTACTCCAGCACAATATAACCAGTAACCCCACAATGCTCCTATCACCCTTCACAATACTCCTAATAACCCACAATTTATTCTACAACCTCTACAATACTTCTCACACCCTACAGAATTACCAGCACTCCCACAATAGTCCTGATTCATCAACGCACGTATCTGCCGTTTCTGTGCGTATCATGCATAAAATTACTCTGCACATGCCGAGAACCGGGACATAGGCAGCTAAACATGAACAGTCAATTCTTCCTACGCAAAGGACACTTACTACAGCCTATGATTTCTAGGAGGGAACAGGGGGGTGAAGGGGCATTTTGTCCCTTAGTCAATGTACAGTAAGGGCCAAACTTGAGCGCACTCAGCAGCATCCGATTAATGCTCTGAGCATCTCAAAGTTACTTGTTTTTCTGCCGTACCTCTTGCTCCAGGTACAGGACTAGTCTAAGTCCAGATTACTAGTGATGACGGCTGTGTATACAGCTATAACATATGTTTGCAATCAGGAGCAGATGTAAAAAAAAAATTTCTATGTTCAGTAGACATTCATAACATTCTAATAAAGATTTTCCTCTAGTCTTCAAACCTTCAAGCGTTCCCTGAAAACCCACCTCTGCAGGGAAGCTTATAATATTCCTCTACCTTCCTCTTTATCTCCCTAGGTTACCCTATTACCACCCTCTACACAGCTAACACAGGACAACAACCCTCTGACCAACATTGTTCTGTGACTGAGCATACAGCCCACTAAATACTTTGTAACCTTTGCATTCTAGCTGGACAAATATACAATATGACTGTAGCACTTACTCTTTTGTATCAAACCATTGTCCCATAGATTGTAAGCTTGTGAGCAGGGCCCTCTTACCTCTCTGTATGTCTGTATTACCCAGTATTGTTTTACTACTGTTTGTTCCCAATTGTAAAGCGCTATGGAATCTGCTGGCGCTATATAATTAAATGAAGATGATAATAAATGTATTTCACGGTAGGGGGGAGGGTGGGAACATAATTTTTTTATTTTTTTTAAACTGTTTAGTCATTGATGATTATATTATTGGCAGATGACAATAATTTAATAGGTCTTTTTTTCTGTGCGTTCTTTTGTGAATGTATATTCCAAATAGGTATTGGATGTATCCTGCAGTGTATTGTGTACTAGAGCAGAGCCGACCGGCACCCAAATTCAATACCACAAGTATCTTCAGATCCGTTTCGTGCTGAATGCGGGAGTACCCAGAACCGATTTACCTGGCGTTTTAAAACAAATGCATGTGACGATCAGTATGCGTGTCTCCCTTTACCAATGTAGTACAAGCGTGTTCATTAACGCATCTCAGAGATCTCCACTTCCCCCTTCATTGTAGTTTGTTATGTCCCATAGAATTCTATAAGATTTTAATGAGTGTTCACTAGAGATGATTGAACCAGTCACCTTTACCTCTTTAACCGGTTTGTCGAATTGGTACAAAAATTCAAATACATAGTTAAATTATAGGACAAATTTCTAGAATTTGGAATAAAAAACATTGAGCTAAATTTGAACCGGTTTAATCCTGTTCCAGCTGGTTCACACAATTTTGAGCACATTGGAGCTGAAATTTATATATTTTAACAGTTATTAATGGTGAATGGCCAACCGTTAAACTTCAAAAAACAGTTGCCTCCGAACTGCAAATTAAAAAAATATTTTTTTAGCAGTTAAAAATATTATTTAAATAGTGTATAAAAAATAAAAATATTTAAAAGCACTAATATTGACGCCAATGTCAGCCTTAAACGCTTCTGCGAGCGCCATCTGCAAATGGTGAACGGGAGGCGCAAATTCCAAGAGTTGTCTATTGACAATTTTACTGCAATCTTGTTAGCGGCCGTCACATCCATAAAATTCTATTGAAAGTTCAAACATCTTTAGTCTAACGCTTCTGAGTGCTGCATGTAACAGTGAAATAGACACGCAGAAAACTGTGCAACTTTCGGTCCGTTTGCTTACATTATAATTTTTAGCATTTAGTAGGCTTTGAGAAAACATATTAAACATGTTTTAAATGGTGCCTGTGTGCAGCAAAGAGTAAATCACCTCCTTTACCTGGAAGATTAAAACAGGAACTTTGATCCTAAGTTGAGACTTCCTAATGAAAGAGAGCGGAGAGCAGATGTTATATAATTACTGCTCATTCCAGGGTCTCTTGAAGGTTAGACCACCTAATGTGAGCATATGCTGATGTGAAGAGCTTGTTAAAGATAATATCTCTGCTAGCAGAAGTTATGCAAAATTATAATTTCTAAGTTGTTGAGACGTTCGTGAAAGATAAATCTGCATCTTATTTAGGAAAGTGAAGTTGATCAACATTTATTTTACTATCTACATCCAATTTCTGGCATTCTGATGTAAATGAGTTCTCTGTACAGCGCTGCGGAATTAGTGGCGCTATATAAATAAATGGTGAGGATGATGATGATGACTCTTCAATCATATCATTTATGTGCCCTGATCCTGTGTAAAACTCTAACACCAGAATATAATTATTTCAGTTTTTATTTTTACTATTTTGTAACTATTATTAGCTAATATCTAATTTAGTTACATTTTGGAAGCCCGAGTTTGTCTTTTCTCCTCCACAATTGACTCTAGGGGTAAATGTGTCAAGCTGTGAGTTTCCTGCTGGTTAAAAAAGTGGAGATGTTGCCTATAGCAACCAATCAGATTGTCATTTAGTATAATGTAATAAATAAATGATAACTAAAATCTGATTGGTTGCTATAGGCAACAGCTCCTCTTTTCAAACCCGTTGGAAACTCATAGCTTGATAAATTTACCCCTATAACTTAACCCCATGCATTGTCTTAGGATCTTATATGTGTAGAGCATGTAAGGATACCTTGGTCTGATTAGTGAGTGGTGAGTTGAGAGCCTAGCTGCACCAATTGGATAAGTATTAGCAATAAGTTGAGCAACAAAACTGACCCTAGAATTGTACTTGAAACCACTGTATGATACATTGGTGACAGAATTGTTGAGGGCGCATATGAAATAGACTGCACAGAAATGCGGGAGTCCCCCGGACATTGTGGTAGAGTAGGCAACAATGCATTAAAGAAAAGCAGCTAATGAATCTCTAGAGACTGAAGTGTCTTTTACATTTCTGTCTCCATTACTGAAGTCATGTTGTCTTACCTGTCAGTCTTTGATTAAATCTTGGTCTCCATGAAAATGGCCACCTCCATAGGCATCAATACATGGACATAGGAGACAATTTCTGAACAGTGTCATCATGCCACAGATGGAGAAGCCAACCACGTCTTGTACTGGCTCAGCATCAGGGAGAATGCCAGACTCTTCAGGGAGGGAGGGAGATCACCCCTATATCAGGTAGTCTCCCTGACATTCAGGCGAGTTGGAAAGTATGAGCTAAACTATATCTGAGATAATGTAAAAGATAGCTGTGCAGCCTTCGTTGACAGATGTGAAACACAAATGAGTCATGTGATGGTGGTTTGTACAACATTAATCTCAAATCCAAATCTGTTTACTTTTATTGACATTCAAAAAACTTTGGCAGTGAGTCATGTGACACACGTGACATCACTACTTACTCTATATAAGGTTATGTTTGCACAAGTCACGTATATACAGGTCAGGATATATTTTTCATGAGTTTCCAATTTCAATATATATGAATGTATCTTGTGCTTTACAGTTGTGGTCAAAATTATTGGCAGCCCTGAATTTTAAGAACATCATGTACAATATTTTCTGGAAAAAAGGAATGTAGTGAAACAGCTTTGGTCTATAGACACTCGTGTGTGGCACCGAACAGTTACGGATAAAACAATAACAATTTTAAAAAGCAATAGTAGGAAAAACTATAAAAATTAATAGATTGCCATGACACAATTATTAGCAGCATTTTGAGCAATTTAAATGAATTTAATAAAAAAGAGCTAGATTAGACTTGTGTGATCAATTAGTAATTAGAGTCACCTGTGATAATTTGTCAGTGCTCACGTGACTTGAATTAGTAATAATGATAGCTTTTGTATTTAAAAGGGTCTCTTTTTATTCCCTTTTATTTTGTCACAAGCAAGTAGCGGAGCAGTAGTGCTATTATCACCAAACGCAGGACCATTAAAGGGTACAAGGCCATTTCCAAAGACCATGGAATCCCTGATTCAACAGTGCACAATGTTATTAAGATGTTTGCTACTCATGAAACTGTGTAGAACCTCCCTGGACGTGGGAGAAAGGGGGGAAACGCACTGTGGAGGAAACACCACGTAAAACATCCGGGTGTAGTACGAGATATCGGTGCTGTAAACACGACACTGTTTACTCCTACATAATTATTATGATAATGAACAGAGCGACATAGAATAAATAACTGCTTACTAAAAAGACACCGATGAAATCCGATGAGAGGACATCGCAACACTTCCAAATGACGTCAGTTGGGTGCGCAACTTTGTTTTGGGTTTTTTTGAAGCGGCAACGCACGGACTATGGTAATATCAATTCTATTCCTAACCCCTAACACCTAACCCCTAACACCTAACCCCTAACCCCTAACATAAAGGTAATACTTACCTAGGTCCGTGCGTTGCTGCTTTAAAAGCCGAAATTTCCAAGTCGCGCACGCAAGTGACGTCATTTGGAAGTGTTGCGATGTCCTCTCATCTGATTTCCTCTGTGTCTCTTTGCTGGTAAGTAGTTATTTAATCAGTGTCAGTGTTTACAGCACCGATAACTCGATTACCACCGAAACATGCAAAGTGCTGAAGACTGATTTGGAACAATCTGGAGTGATGGTTTCAACCTGTACCATATGCCACACACTAAACCAAAAAGGTCTTTATGGGCGAAGGAGAAGGAGGACCTCAGTGCTGAAAAAAAGTCATAAAAAGGAAAAACTAATTTGTGTAAAAATATACCTAGGTAAAACACAATCCTGGGCAAATGATCAGTGGACAGACAAAGCCAAAATAGAGCTCTTTGGCAATAGAGACCAGCGGTTTGTTTATAGGTGACAAAATAAAGCTTTAAAGGAGAAGAACACCCTACCTACGATTAAACACGGAGGAGGATCCCTAATGTTGTGGGGCTGCTTTGCTGCCTCTAGTACTGGAGGTCCTGACTGTATCAGAGGATTACCAAGGCATTGTGGAGCGATGTGTTCTACCCAGTGTAAGAAATCTAGGTTTAGGTCGAAGAACCTGGGTCCTCCAGCGCGATAAAGACCCAAAACACACCAAGCACAAATGAATGATTGAAAGTGAAAAAATGGATTGTTTTATCCTGGCCAGCGATGAGTCCTGATCTCAATCCAATTGAAAATCTTTGGAGACAGCTGACATCTGCCATTGTGGAAAGAAACATTATAAACATTCAAGAGCTTCAACAAACTGCAATGGAAGAGTGGGAGACTCTACCAGGAGACATGTGCAAGAAGCTTATAGATGTCTGCAATAAATGGTGCCCAAGGGTGTGCATCAAAATATTAAGGAAGGGGGCCTTTAATACTGTCCAGGTCAAATTTTAAATTTCATCTTTGACATTTTGGGGTTCATAACTTTGGACATCCTATTAAAATAGTCTGATGATACGAAGTTGGTACATATCCATTTATTTCTGAAGATATTATACAGGTTATGCAAATAAATTCAAATGGGCCAATAATGTTGACCACAACTGTATAATTCATTATTCTCATGGCAGATTGTGGAATCATGACGTTCTTTGTGCCTGTTACATGAAGCCTCTTCTGACACACAAACACACAGCTCAGGGAGAGGATATTGCATCAAGAGCCATGCAGAATTCTACAAGTATCCAAATATAGTGTCTGTATATTTGTTTTATGTAGCCCTCTAGCACAGTTTCATAATAACAGCAACATCTAATATACTTGAGTCATATCTTATATCCGAGCTCAGTGCATCAAACTCAAAATCATTTCAGTTTCATCAGCTGCAGAATGATGTACAGAGGGCCGGATGCTGTGAGCTGGGATGGAAGATAAACATAATCTGTTTTTTCATGCTTAATTTATTTCTTTTTCTACATTAACATAACTGAAAGCCCAAATCTAGGCTTTCATTTCCACTGCGTAAGCGCCAGGCCGTAAACCATCTCAGACAAGCGCAAAACATAAACTCCCAACATTTGAGATCCTACTCTACCAGAACGGCATTTTGGGGAGTCCTCCTGGACTCCCGTGAGAGTAGGTCAACCTCCCAGATCTTGCCTCTCCTTCTTGTAAAAGGGGGGGGGGCTAAATGGCTTAAACTGTGTTGTCAAGCTCCCCGCACTTGCCCAAAAAGTGAGCAAATATGACTTAATTCTGTTGTCCGAAATAACACAACTGGTTGGTGATAACGGCTTTATGGGGAGCGGAACAGTGCTGTGATCATTGTGTTATTGTATTGTGTGATGCATCCTCTGATCCTGTTTGTGCTACCAGCAAGAGAGGCATTTGCAATGAAATGGTTTAGGAATTTGCTAACAAACTCTCTGTACATAACAAAATGAACTGAATTAGTGGAATTGCTTTGGCACTTTGATCAGGTCTGACAATTGTTAGTAAATATATAACTGCACGTTATTACCCTCTATGCAAAGCTTGAATCAACTCATTTACATCCTACGTATCTCAGCACCCATGGTGAGGCTACGGTGCTCCCTCCAGCGCTGGAGATGAAGCAGCGGGAGGTACTACAGACGAAGAAGACAACTGAGCACCCGCTGTGAGACCTCACTTCCTGCACAGGACGAGCGGCAGTAAAACACTTTTATCGGGAACTTAAATCTAAACACATCTCTAGAGGCTTCAAAGACTTTCCTTAAAACTGCTATGTTTGCTTTATATTTATGCAAATGTTATATTGTTTGTTTAATACCAGTGTATTTGGCTGCTTTGTACTTTATTTTATTTGCTGTTTCACAAAACTTGCAAATATTTAATTTCAAACAAGAATTTAATATAAAACAAAACACTAAAGGGCTGATGATTTGGCCGCAATTACCCCAAATCACAGGAATTATGTCTGTTACTCATTGACACCAACATTGGAAGTGATTTATATATAGATACTGTGAGAGGATGAATCTTCTATGCCACCCTGTCTGTTGTGTTGCTGGGGACCAGCTGGGCTTGCCTTGTCACCGTCCCCTTTCTTTATCCCAAATGTGCCCTCTAACCGCAGTAGGAGGGGCTTTTGCTGCTGCCAACAATAGGCTCCTTAGTGGCACCTAGAACCACGTCCTTCAATCTCGCTGCTAGTGTACCCCCCTTGGTGGGCACCTGGGCTGGTACCCCTAAGCTCTTGCCTTCAGATCAGGGTTGCTGTGGATGGTTCCCTCTGGCCTATCACAATGGCCAGAGTTACAGGTAGTGGGCAGAGTGTTGATACTGGATTGCTGGGTCCCCAAGCTCAGAACAGTCGGATAATAGATTAGATTTGGTTTAATCTGTGGTCACAGGAATTACAGTAGATACGTAGACATCAAAGCAGGTTCCTTAAGCAGTGATGTCCAAAAGAGGACAGTTACATACTCACTAGTTTAAGGTTCTAGTGATCTCCAGAAGTACAGATGGAATAACGGTGCATTACATGGTCAAACAGTCCGCTTTTTATACAGATTTACACTGATACCTTGGCAGGAGGTAATCCAGCCTCCTGCCCCTCTAACCAATCCAGGTGCTTCATGCAGCTTGTACATAAATCAGCCTGGAGGGGTCTACCACCTTTTTACACAGCCTCTGAGGCTTTATATTGAATGTTTATCAACAGGATATAAAATTTTCTCTAATCTCGCAATTTAATTTACAAAATTCACATTAATCTGTCATCACTTGCATCCTGAGTCTTACACACATAGGAAGTCTACCAGCCAGTTTAATCCCCCCCCCCCTCCTCGTGCTTTCAGACTCAACAGACCTGATGCACATTCATTGATGAAAAGGTCTATTTAACATAAGATTGCCTGTCTCCAGACAGTTGGAAAAACACATTCCTTCCACGCATATGCTTACTTGGGACTTCCTATAGAAAAGTTACAAAAACCCAAACATAAGAAACTGTCTCTGAAATCAATACATTTCCATACAAACACATACCAATATATTTATGAAAAAAATTAAGTACCTTTGCAATGATATAAATTGGCACCTGCCACTAATTAAAATAAATTTTTACAATAAATTATTTCACAGACACAATAATAGACCAAGGGGTACACACACGCTCGCAACTGGCTCTTACGCTATATATAGAAAAACTTGATTCACCTCTTTAAATTAACTATTAGTAACAGGGACAGCACATGCTTATAGGGATTCGATTAGATGAAATCCAGAGACGCCTTATTGATAAGCAGCTAAAGTACTATTAGATCAACACAGGCTCTACAGGATAATAGTTGATGAGTAATAACTTCCTTCCTTTTGATCTGTGGCGTTTGAATATATATTCCAATGTTTTTTGGTTAAATAGGGAGGTTGTGAGTATCTCCTGAAAGGCGCAGATCTATCTAGTCAGAGCCATTATACAAGTGGTATCTCGAGCACCTCTGAATCAGCGTGTGCTTGGATGTGTATTAATTTGCAAGGATTGGAAGCATGATTACAGCCAGATTCTACTCTACTCAGCAATATCAGCTCATGCATCCTCTAAGTGTATCTGGAAATAAAATTAAAGCGTTATATACATATTTATTACTCGATGCTTAGGAGCATTGTAACCAACTCTATTATAATAATAAGAGTAGATATATCAGCGGCAGCGTGCTATAGCCGTGACGTACCTGCTATTTTTAACAGAATAAAACATTATTGGTACAATATTCAATGCAGTGTTTCTAAACAGTTTGCTAATAAAAAAATGTGTTTGTTTTTTAGTATTTCTGTGAAATAAAGATTAAACAATGGTTTTAACAATGATAATTGATACATATTGGAAGACATGAATCCCGGAGTGCCCCATTATACACATTTCTGGTTACTTCTTTTTTCTGATTTAGTGGTATTACTGTATGTGTGGGAGTACCACCCTTAACTTCCTAGCATAATTATATTACTTTATATCAAATTAGGTACCCTAACCAGTGGCGCACGCAGGGGGGGTTTCTGGGTCTCCAGAAACCCCTCCCCTCCGTTAACAAAGTGCCCCACATAGCGGCATTGTACTATACAGCAGCCGCGGCGCTGTATAGTACAGTGCTGCCGAAACTGAGCTGCTGCGCATGCGCGGCAGCTCTCTCGGTTTTTTTTTGTTGTTGTTTTTTTCCCGGTGGGGGGGGGGGGGGGGCCCTAACAATCCTGCGTGCGCCCCTGCTAACAGGTTTGGGATTCTTCCTGGTGCAGTACAACTGTAAGGGTTGGTATATAGCAACCAATCAGATTCTAGCTGTCATTTTGAAGAATGTACTTAATAAATGATAGCTAGAATCTGATTGGTTTTTCAAACCTGCCGGAAAACTCTCAGCTTGATACATTTACCCACAAGTCTGATCAGATGCGTTTGGCCCATGCTTCCAATGGCACGCATACAGTCAGGCTGACAGGGCATGCTGAAAATTGTAGTTCTACATTAGTTGTAGAGCAACGGGTTGCTTAAGCCTATATCTATATATATATATATATAGATATAGATATATATATATATACAGGGTGAGCCAAAAGTCGCAGTACACCCTTTTATTTCAAAAACTCTACAGGAATTGGGCCGATAGGCCGATTTCAAGATGGTGCCCATGTTTGGTACATACCATAAAAGATAGACCACGTCACCCATACCTTACTGGAGTATTCAGGTTTCCCAATTCCTATATACATTTTTGAAATAAAAGGGTGTACTGCGACTTTTGACTCACCCTGTAGTTGGTAGGCATAGACTCACTTACACGAAAAACAAATGATACAAAATTGTAGTGGGTCTCTGCCTAGGATGATAAGAAGTAATATTACAGAGGGTCCCTTCTGTCCCCACGTAATGTGGATCCTGCAGCATCGTCAGGCAGAAGATTTTGGCTAAATGTAAACTAGGATTTTGTTACTTTTGAAACTTGAAATTCTGTTTGTGATTATGACTCATCTGGAGATAGTGAGACGGAGTTACTGGCAGATATTCAGCGCCGGGTTATAGGGAGAAGCACAGAGACATTTGGCTGAGATACTAATGGTTTTTAGACCACATTTTACGCAAGTATAAATTAAACTTAAAGCTGCAAGTCAAGTTACTTTACAAAAGAGATGTCAAATTTGGTAACCTCGAGTGTCTTTAAAAGCCCTTCTAATGTCTAGTTCTGTTCAGTCCATCCTGCATGATGATTCGTATAATCAGGAGGGAAAATCTGACTTGTATTCAGCCAGTTACAGTATTTCTCGCATTTACTTGGATTTTTTATGGCAAGAATGGCATGTGCAAAATGATAACATTATATTGATAAAGATGATTTGCTGTGTTGCAAAACTGCAGGTATACAGTGCAAATGATGACTTGCTATGGGGATATTGGTGTGTGACTGCCCAGTTTGTATTAGAGGTGCATGGGGTGTAAAATTCAACAAACCTCTGATAGTCGGAGCTGAGCGCCTGGTATTGTGACCACAAGCAAAAACAGTGGTCCTGATTCATTAAAAGGAAAGCAAAACAAATGAGTAACTTTGCACCTGGGCAAAACCATGTTGCATTGGAGGGGGAGGTAAGTTTAAAATGTGGGGACAGAGTTATAGTTGGGATAGGACATGTCCTAGATCAACTTTAAATTTCAGTGCACAAATAAAGCTATCAAGTATTTGTGTGATACATGAAAAAACAGCCAGTATTTAACTTATGTGAAAAATAACAAACTCATTTGCACCCCGTGCATTGTAACATGGTTTTCCCAGGAGAAAACACAATCATTTTTTTGACTTACTTAATGACTCAGGCCCAATATGTTTAAATGAAATCCAAGTAGTGGAGAAGGCGCATATATAGCAGTGTTTCTTGGTGAGCGAAGGGGGAGGGGTTGGGGGCATCAATGCGTTTTACTTCCCCCAAAAGGATTTATCTTTACCTGTCCCTAGAGGAGGCTGAAATACAGCCTCTGCTTACCCTTCAATGGGCCACTTCATAGACAAATAAATATTGGTCCTGATTTATGAACTGGAAAAAAATGTACCCCCTCAGCCTATTTCATGTTGTGAAGAGCGCTTGTCGATCAGAGTTTGACATGAGGTGGTTAAACGCATGCGGGAGATCCGGCAAGGTCATTGAAGGCTCATGGGCTAACTTGTGGATACATACAAGTGGAAAACAGAGAGCACAAGCAACAGCAAAAGCAGAGTCAAGAGTCAAAGAGACCAGGGGGTAAATGTATGAACATGCGGGTTCTTCAACACCCGCGTGTTCAGCGTGTTCGGCGATTAAATTTCAAGCGGCGCTGCATTGTAAAGGGAAACTTCCCTTTACAATGCAGCGCCGCTTGAAATTTAATCGCCGAGCACGCTGAACACGCGGGTGTTGAAGAACCCGCATGTTCATACATTTACCCCCCAGAGATTGGAGTTGGATCTATAGTCAGCAACATGAATGTTTTGTAAGAAAGTAACCTGGTCACCTAAATGTCAGCTGCTTAGTTTGAAAAGCTGGAATAAACTAACACAGAGATGAAAGTGCTATAACGGAGGATGACAACACTTCAGGTATTGTGGCTTTAACACACCAGGATGGCTGCGTCATCACAGCTCCAAAGGTGTGTGGACTCCGCAGTCACGAGTCATATAACAAATGGTAGAAGCTTCCTCTCTCTGAGTCATAGCTAATGGACAGCATATGGAAAGCAACCTGTCGTCAGTGAAGAGACTCACATAGTAAGGCAGTGTTGTGACATTAAAGGATGGCTGTATCATCCGTCACAAAGGAGAGTCACACTCTTGCAGAAGGAATGGTATCAGCTGAAGAGAGGTGAACAATGTAAAGCAGGACTGACATCTGAGCTGCATCCACATATGGCCCCGACATCTAGGACACAGGAACCCTGGAGATATACGCAGCTAAAGAGCATCTCGCTAACAATGTCAAGACTGACCTGTGCAGATGGATGATGAAATGCCCTAGCAGAAGAAATGACAAGGCAATCTCTTTATGTAGCAGAGCTGAACAGCCTCCAGGCTTGGTACAAATGGGTATGCGTGGGCCAATGTGCATTGACACAGCACAGTGGCTCAGTGGTTAGCACTTCTGCCTCACAACACTGGGGTCATGAGTTCAATTCCCGACCATGGTCTTATCTGTGTGGAGTCTGTATGTTCTCCCTGTTTTTCTGTGGGTTTCCTCCCACACTCCAAAAACATACTATTAGGTTAATTGGCTGCTATCAAAATTTACCTTAGTCTGTGTGTGTGTGTGTTAGGGAATTTAAACTGTAAGCGTCAATGGGGCAGGGACTGATGTGAGTGAGTTCTCTGTACAGCGCTGCGGAATTAGGGTGGGGCCTAACAGGAAAGTGGGTGGCATTGTACATTTGTGGGCGGAGTTTGAGCAGAACAGGGCGTGGCTTATTGTGTCCCTCTTTCGAGATTTTAAATGTAGCAAAACTAGTCACTTCCACAGTGACCCAGCAATGTCACAATCAGGATGGCTGTTATACTAATAGATCCAGTGTATGCAGCAGTTATTAGCTGTCACAGTGCAGCACTACAGAATTTAGGTTACATTACAAGTGATAGTAACAGGGGAGGCCATGAGAGGTAATTTACTGACACAGTGAAAATGTGCAGTAACCTGTACAAACCTACAAAACTTTTGCTTTTATTGTCTAACTTGTACTAAACCACTAAGAGGTTACTGCTAATTAGTTGTACTTTTGAACTTTATCAGTAAATACCCCCCTGTCACCACTTACTCATTAGGACTTTGCATTGTTAAAAAATAAAAGGAAATGAAAGGGAGATTAAAAGTATAAATACAAACTTGCCTCCTACACAGGTGGTATTAAGTTCCCACCGGGTTACATAAAGCTTTACCTAAATACTTAACATCAGGGCTGCGGGGGATGCACATTACCCTGTTCCTTTTTACATATATGGTGAGAGCATATTTGCCCACTCTCCCAGAATGTCAGGCGATTCTCCTGCATTCTGTCCACTTTCTAGTGAAGAGGGTAGGATGGGAGCCTCCATGACGCATTTCAAGGTGAAACGCGTCATTTTGGCCCTGACCCCCATGACCAAATTATGCCTTGGCATCATTGTATAGCGGGGGTAGGGCAATGATGACGCGATTGGCTGAGCCCAGCCCCCCTCCGTCCTCCCCTCCGAGATCTCCCACATGGAAAGAGTAAAAAGTTGGTAAGTATGGGAGAGAGTGCCCCAAATTGCTGGTGTTTTGGTCCTTAGTCAGAGACCTTATGTGCACACTCAAGCAAATTGAAGTCCTCTCATATCACGCCACTTCCATAGGCCAACTGAGGGGGGGAGGGGGGGGGGGGGTTACTAGTGCCTGGAAACCCCCCTCCAAGCCTGGGGCACTGTATAATTGAGGTGGCTGGACCCTGCCCCCGCTTCAGATGGCTCTGCTTGAAAAGGGAGCGCTGCGTGCACCTAACAGTAGTGCACGCAGCATTGCTATTGTATATTATAGGGATAGGAAGAGTTGGAGAGCAGCCAAGCTCTGACTAATATTATAGCCACGCCCCCATGCATGCTGGTCACGCCCACTGGCGGCGTGGTGTGGAAACCCCCCTCTACAAATCCTGCGTTTGCCCCTGACTTCTCTGCTTCTCAGTGCCAGTGCCATCAAAACAAGTTAGTTGCACAAGTTACCAGCTATCGTCCACCTGGATGCACCCCTCACTGCCCTCTTGTTAGACGATCATGCACAGGCTCTGGCTCTGATGGGATGTATGACCTGCTTTACTAAAAACTCTGCCAAATCGCTCTGCAAAACTTGGGAGACCTGGCTTGTTCCTTACAACCGGACATTGTCCTTCCAAAAACGAAAAGTGAAGCAGCTGACATCGCTGCTAGCATTTTTCGTCTTGTAACCTCTCCTAGAATATAAGCCCCAGACGGGGTCCTCTCTCCCTAATAGAATTTCTGGCATCCTTAAATAAATAAATAATAATATTAATCCCGTGGTCAACAAGTGCCATTATTTAGTCGTTTACCCCCCTCCCCTTACTGTCTCCGCCCCCCTTACCTTCTTTTATAGGAAATATAAGAAGAACTTTCTGTCTGGTACCCCTGCACAATTACATCATATCATTGTTCATAAAGTATAATTATGCACTGTGATAGACCGGTGCCTATTTCATGTGACTTAAATGAATTGCTCTTTTATTCCTTTTAATAAACTATTTTGAAGAAAATAAATACCACCTTGCATACTTATAATGGTGTCATAACTTGAATAAAGGATGCATATTTGATTTAACGAGGCATTTAGGCACACATTAATTTCCCCCGAATAAGTTAATAATAAGTTAATAATCACCTTCCTTGTCCCGGATGGGTGCAAAAATAAATGAGAGGTGTAATGGAGACTTTAAAACACGACGCAGTTGCTTTTTTTGGTTATATAATAACTCCCAAGCAAATCAGCAGAGGGGATAACACGGAGGTAGAGCAAATCTAATAGGCAATTGTCACAAGAAGATGAGGTTTTACTTCCAGCTGTTTTCCCCATCATATCGTTTGCTCACAAGGCCGTTCTCCCATGTTACCTAATTACTGAAGTAAGTTATCCAAGCCACTCAGATCTGCAGAACATAATCTTCTCATAAAGTGCGAAAGCATTAAAAAACACTCAATGAGGATCTGAAAACATAATTAAAACCCAAGGTTAAGCAATAAAAAATGTATTTTGTTGGAGTACAAATGACTCTTTCATTTCATTGTTGTATTTGTAGGAAGCAAGGAAGGAAAATATGATTAGTATAGAAGAAAATCCTACACTGTACTCTTACCTGTTACTAATTATAAGGCCTAGGGGCTGGCTGGGGGGAGGGGGGGGGGGCAGGGTGAGAACTGCCACCAGGCCGACCCCATAGTGGGCTAACTTGGGCTGGATCACTGGGCTACTTGCATTTTTACCCTTTAAAATGTCCCTAATATGCTCCTGAGGCCAGGCTGTCCTACCTGGGCTAAAATTTGCCTGCATGCCCATGATAAAAATCCATGTAGCACTTATAATTTTTATATTGTAATAATATTACATTCTTTTATTTTATGCTTTTTCAGTTTGTTTGCAGAATAATAATTTTCTCCAGTATACAATCTATTAGTTATATAACTGTACATTTCACTGACGACTGTATATAACCCCTGGTAGATGCTAACTTCTATATACTATGCAGCTTCCTTGCTGATTACAACCCCCTTATACTTTCAAGCATGCCTATGAATGCACACCTGTATTGTTATAGGGAGAGATAATGCAGAAGCCCAAAGCCTTATAGCCTTGAGTAACTGGCTTGCGGTCTTCTAGGTAACCGGCAGTAGCAATGTTCCATACTGATTGATGGATTCAAAAACATGGACGTGACCGGTTATGTCACTACAAGTTAAGCTTAAGTGTGGTACATGAGTGCATGTGAGCGTCATGTGAATTACTTAGGACAACTGAAGTGACGTCATCTCAAGCAAGGTACACCCTCTATTACTGAGCTTCCAGGTTAATCATGTTACATAAAGATATTCAGCTGGGGGTATGTGGGGTTACAGACACCCCCTCAGCTCACCTCTTTGTCGGTTTTACCCAGCTTGTTTCTTACTGTATTTGTCCCCAATTGTAAAGCGCTAAGGAATATATTGGCGCTATATAAATAAATGATGATGATGATACAAAGAAATATTGCCCGTTGATAATATTTTTCTATTATTATTAATACTATATTTTATTTATAAGGCACCGCGTAAGGTCCGCAGCACCAAAACAGGACATATACAGACAGCAATGATCCAATACACATTGCATAATACAGATTACATGAGAAACAAAATACAATGGCCAGACAAAAAATATACAGATATGGTAATGCACATCAAATTATTTATGTGACAGTTAAACTACATACTGTTGATGCCTCTCTTTATTGCACAAACTATTCTACTAGTGAACCCTAATATTCACATCAATAAATAAAGACACTGGCACAAATTTAAGCTTTGGTAAAAAGGTCACAGTTTATTGATTGACATAAATTTTGGTGGCAGTGAAAGCCTTTGCAGGTCAGCTGCCAAATAATAACCAAACCAAAACAACGTATTGCCATCCGGCACAATACTGTTACCAGGGCACCTACCTTACGATTTGACCAGTACTAGATCTGGCGTCAGAGTGACTACACCCCCTCTAGACTCACAATGATGAGCCCACACAAAGCAGGTCAAGGAGTCCCCGACAAAAAGGAACCGAGAGACACGTCACTTCGAAAGGGACAGTGACCTGTGGCCAATCAGTGATAGCACTGTATGTATTAGTCGCTGGTTGCAAAAGTTTTCCTCCCTTTCTCCTGAGAGCTTACATCATAAACCATGTACGGATGAATATTAATGCCAAGAAGTGCGAGGTACATGTGATAACTGCCATATATGGCTGAACCACAAGAGAGCTGACAGCTACACTTCCATAGAGCATGGATTATATATATCTGCTGTTACTTCGTGTTTTGACTTCTGAAATTAAAATGAGTGATGAGCAGGAACCAACATAATTCAAGTGTCATCGGAATTGAACTGCCTGTTATAGATAGAGTCTCTTAATTGTTTCTCAGTTTATATCTTGCTTTATTCTCAATATTCAGCAACAATACAGACTAATAAACTAAAGTTGACAGGATAACGAAAACTAATATTGTGCATTTACTAAATAAAATAATGTCATTAAAAGAAAACAAGGGTTAATATAATGAATAAAACTCCATTTTTAAAAACAAAACAACAAACTTGTCAAAACATTGTGTTTTGAAACTGTATTGTTATGGTTAGACGTGTTGTGTTATCTTTTTATTAGGAATTAAAGTGGTTAAATTATTTCCTACCAGGACAATCTGCTGAAAATTCTATTGCATTGAGGAAAGGTCGCGTCTTACAACCCCGTACAATTGCATTGTCAGCGCTGATTAATGGTGAAAATGACAGATTTTTTATTGTGTCAAATTATATTCCATTTTACAGACGATTCAGTGGTGGCAATAGCAGATTATGATGAATAGGCCCCATAAAGTGGAAAAGGAATCAAGGAGCAGTAGATTTAAAGGACGAGTTTTCAAGTCAATAGTTCCCTGCCAGCAACTGATTTAATTAGGAATTCCTGAGCAGGCTATAACATTCCGTTCTGCTTTACCTAAAAGCATAGGTGAGGGTTAACTCCAGAAAAATGACAATAATTCAATGTTTTAGGATTTGGGGAGGATTTTTAACCTAAGCAAATATTTCAGGATATAACTGTTACGTTTACAGATCAGCAGAACAATTTGAGTTGTTACAGATTTAGGGTTAACATTTCAGAAGGACAACAATCCAGTTTTCCAAACTTCTAAACATTGTCCATCCTGCAGATCCACTAACACCTGCCCATATTCCCCGATTCCATGCTCCATAAGCTCCACCGCTTTCAGACCCTGAAAATCGGGAAGTTTCAGGATATAGTTCTATGCATTTTACTGATTCATACAAAATTACTTAATGCATTACAAATAAATAACATATAATTACACAAAACACAAGGTAAAGAAGGTAAAGCCCAAATGAGCTTACAACATAATGGGTGTGGTGAACACTGTGCACATAAATTAGTGGTAACTGGTGGTGGGGAAAGAGTGTGTGTCCACTAATATTGGCATTTCTGTGCAGCTACGGACGGTGTGGTACGGTTGGAATGAGAAGAGATAGTAGAAGGTGGAGGCATGAAAGATGTAAACGTAGAAATGTCAAAACAGGCCACCGTGGCCACCCATCACCAGTTATCTAATTGATCCTCCTTCCTCTACTGGTTCTGGAGAAGGCTTTCATACTGCTGCATGCGCACTCCTGTGGTCATCGGCCAGGTCCAGATAGTTGTGTGACCGAAATATCTCTTTGGCTTCACGCTCCCAACAGTTCTGGCAGCAGCTGCATTCACCAAGGAGGTTACAGAGATCACCAAAGGATGGTAAGTGACGGCAACAGCGACGAGAGCTAAATTTGCTCCGTCCAGCAGCTGATTTGATATTGTTTTCAGTAAATATTGAAAACTGCCCGGTTCATGATTTGATGACACTGACAATCCTTGGTAGCACCCCGTAAATTCCCACTGCAATCCCAATGTTGTATATAAATAAATGTTGATGATGATGATGATGAAATATACACATATATATATATATATATATATATATAGCAACTTTTTACTTGGATAACTGTGTTTTTATTGTTCACATCACAAATAACACAGCATTATTTTGTCAGGATGACACTAGGCCAACTAGCCTATTCACCGGCTGCCTAGCTGGCATAGGTCACCCCACCCACAACAAAAGCCAGCCTTTTATACCCGAGCATTACTAACCAGTAAAGAAAATCACAGGCTATGAGCACCCTTGTAGTGCACCTGTGTGTCTGTGTACTGTGGAAAAAGACTGAGTGGGAATTCAACCTGTACCTGCAACTTTAGCATTGTGACGTATACTGACTTATGTTCTTTCCCAGGCTGTTTCCTCCCTATGTCATCGCCCCCCTGCCTAGAAAGTGCTTGTCTTGGCAGAAAGCATAGAAATACTCCCTTGTTTTACAGAAACACAGAAAACATACTACAAAAGATACTATGCAAGAAATTAGTTTGCAATAAAGTAACAAGCTCTTTTAAGTTTGCAGTTCTCATGGTATGGAGAGAGCCGAAGGACAATTCCACAGACTGTTACTTTTGTATCACAAGCAAGTTTAAGAATTCCGCTAAATATCCTGATATTGCTTCAGCCATCAGACCTGTTCCTCCCAGTGCAGAGCTACCAATCTCAGTACCACCAGACGTGGGGAGCTTAGATTCAGAAGATGTTGGCGATGCAGAATTTCCTAGAATAAGTGAAGCAAAAATCAAAGAGAGGATAATTATTGGACCACAAATACCAGAGCTCATGAAGGATGAAGATTTTGAGAGAAGCTTGACGGAGTCTGAGACAGCTGCCTGGGGGGTCATTCCAAAAATTTGTAGTTTTCAATCTTGTTTCCCAGGTAGTTTTTCCACCAAGAACTGGTTAGTGATCTTCTTAAAAGCCACAGAGCTCTGGGCTGCAATATGTCATTGAAAATACAGTTTTTGGATTCGCATTTGGACTTTTCCCTAGAAAATCCTGTAGATGTAAGTGACAAACACGGTGAACGCTTCCTGTAGAGTATATCAACCATGGAAAGTCACTACCAAGGACAATGGAACCCAAATATGCTTTCAGATTACTGCTGGACAATAAAACGGGATGTTCCTCAAGCTAAATACAGCAGAAAAGCACTAAAAGGTCATTTAGTTTTTTTGTAAAAGCATGTTATGCAAAAACACAAAACTCCACGTAAATTTAGCAAACAGATTTGAAATCAGCGGGAAAAACATACTATGAGAAACACCCTATCAGATCAATTTAACATTCGAAAAGAACAATTTTTATAGATCAGTGGATTGAGCATTTTTATAAGCTGCAAGTCACACCATGGGATAAATGTATCAAGCTGAGAGTTTTCCAGCGGGTTTGAAAAGTGGAGATGTTGCCTATAGCAACCAATCAGATTCTACCTGTCATTTTGTTGAATGTACTAAATAAATGATTGCTAGAATCTGATTGGTTTTTCAAACCCGCCAGAAAACTCTCAGCTTGATACATTTACCCCCCATGTTTGCCCCAACTGAAGGATTAACACCTTGGGTCTGATTCATTAAGGAAATTAAAGCAAAAAAAAATTGTAACTTTGTACCTTGGCAAAACCATGTTGCATTGGAGGGGGAGGTAAATTTAAAATGTGGGAACAGATTTATAGTTGGGATAGGGCATGCCCTAAATCAACTTTTAATGTCAGTATAAAATATTGTGTGCTACATGAAAAAACAGCCTGTATTTAACTTATTTGCAAAATAATAAACTAATTTGCACCCCTTGTATTGTAACATGGTTTTGCCAAGGTTCAAAGTTACTCATTTTTCTGCCTTTCTTTCCTTAGTGAATAAGGCTCCTTGTCCGCAAATATTGTTGTGTGTATGTGATATTGTTCATTACAGATTTGGGCAATTAACATCTACGTATCCACTTCCAATGCAACATACATGACTTCACACTTTGTGATTTTACTACAACACGTACTACGAGGTATCGAGAAAATATCATGGGAACAAGTCGTCCGGACGTCCTGCTTGAATGCTCTCACTTAACATCTGTACTGATCACTTTACCATGTACAGTCTGAACATCTGCTGAATCTGGTGCACCGAGCCGGGATCGTCTCTCTATCACGTTAAGCCGATACGCATTAAGACGCACAATCAATCAATGGCTTTTTATTTACTCAGGAGCAAACTAACATATCTCATGACGATATGGATGTTAAATTGTAACCGTGTTTGAGATGATATAAGAAGAAACAAGGGATTACTGTCACTGAGACAAATGTTTATTATGGTGTTTATAGTGCATATCATTTTTGTATCATACACAGAGAATTTTAAACCCATTTGAACTTATAATATAATATTGAGTGACTCCTATATAGGGCAACATACTTACATAATACTGTATGTATTCAAGGTTTTTGAATTACAATTTACCACGTTTCACAGTTGTGAGAGAGCTGATTGTATTCAGTTTTCAGTGGATATTTAAGCATAGTCACTATGAAGTGGTCATATATAAAACCTAACCTATTGCACAATAAAGCATTAGCATCTTAACTATTGGACCTGCCAGGTCCACAACTAAATTTGATCTCTCATCCACCCCCTTCTAGAAAATCTAGATGTTAATTTTCTTTCTTATCTTACTCCCCTCCTTCAAAGTGAAAACTGAATACAATCAGCTCTCTCACAACCGTGAAACGTGTTAAATTGTAATTCAAGAACTTTGAATACATACAGTATTATGTAAGTATGTTGCCCTATATAGGAGTCACTCAATATTATATTATAAGTTGAAATGGGCTTAAGATTCTCTGTGTATGATACAAAAATGATATGCACTATAAACACCATAATAAACATTTGTCTCAGTGACAGTAATCCCTTGTTTCTTCGTATTTCATCTTAAACACGGTTACAATATAACATCCATATCGTCATGAGATATGTTAGTTTGCTCCTGAGTAAATAAAAAGCCATTGATTGATTGAGCGTCTTAATGTGTAACGGCTTAACATGATAGAGAGCCGATCTAGGCTCGGTGCACCAGATTCAGCAGATGTTCAGACTGTACATGGTAAAGTGATCAGTACAGATGTTAAGTGAGAGCATTCAAGCAGGACGTCCGGACGACTTGTTCCCATGATATTGTCCCGATGCCTCGTAGTACGTGTTGTAGCAAAATCACAAAGTGTGAAAGTCATGTATGTTACATTGGAAGTGGATACGTAGGTGTTAATTGCCCAAATCTGTTGGCATGTGATGAAAGATATCACATACACATAACAATATTTGCAGGATGTTGATGACAGTTGATGATGATGATGATGATGCAGTTTGACATCTACATCTTTGCTGGAGAAGTACAGCATCACAGAACAAAGCAATACAGACTCAATTAGGAGTATTTATATTATTAAGGACAGCTGACACCTCCAGTACCTGAGTGTATCAGGGGAGAGATAAAGAGACAAGCTGTAATGGTTACTGATTATTGTATCAGAGAGCTCTATGTATATGGGGATGGGCCCATCTTCGCCATCATTCTGAACAGGATATATGGTTACAATTTTAAAAGTGTAAAACCAACAGCAGTGGCCACATCGGTGGTTCCAATATTACATGTTTAGATATACAGAGTTATAGTGCTAAGTTGTGTGAATAAGACTTATATAGCATTATAATAATCATTTGCATTGAACTTGATTCTATACCATTTAATGCAGTATTTCTATTCCATGTCATACTACATATACTTTGTGTGCAGATACCTGACATTTTTATTCTGTCTTAACCTTAACATCATACAAACAAAATATTTATGTGTTGCGTGCCCAGAGTGGGTATATTCTGTGTTGTGTGCCCAGAGTGGGTATATTCTCTGTTGTGTGCCCAGAGTGGGTATATCCTGTGTTGTGTGTCCAGAGTGGGTATATTCTGTGCTGTGTGCCCAGAGTGGGTATATTCTGTGTTGTGTCCCCAGAGTGGGTATATTCTGTGTTGTGTCCCCAGAGTGGGTATATTCTGTGTGGTGTGTCCAGAGTGGGTATATTCTGTGCTGTGTGCCCAGAGTGGGTATATTCTGTGCTGTGTGCCCAGAGGGGGTATATTCTGTGTGGTGTGCCCAGAGTGGGTATATTCTGTGTTGTGTGCCCAGAGGGGGTATATTCTGTGTGGTGTGCCCAGAGGGGGTATATTCTATGTTGTGCATCCAGAGTGGGTATATTCTGTGTTGTGTGCCCAGAGTGGGTATATCCTGTGTTGTGTGCCCAGAGTGGGTATATTCTGTGTTGTGTGCCCAGAGGGGGTATATTCTGTGTTGTGTGCCCAGAGTGGGTATATTCTGTGTTGTGTGCCCAGAGGGGGTATATTCTGTGTGGTGTGCCCAGAGGGGGTATATTCTATGTTGTGCATTCAGAGTGGGTATATTCTGTGCATTGTGTGCCCAGAGTGGGTATATTCTGTGTTGTGTGCCCAGAGTGGGTATATTCTCTGTTGTGTGCCCAGAGTGGGTATATCCTGTGTTGTGTGCTCAGAGTGGGTATATTCTGTGTGGTGTACCTAGAGGGGGTATAATCTGTGTTGTGTGCTCGGAGTGGGTATATTCTGTGTGGTGTGCCCAGAGTGGGTATATTCTGTGTTGTGTGCTCAGAGTGGGTATATTCTGTGTTGTGTGCCCAGAGTGGGTATAACCTGTGTGGTGTGCCCAGAGAGGGTATATTCTGTGTTGTGTGCCCAGAGTGGGTATATTCTTTGTTGTGTGCTCAGAGTGGGTATATTCTGTGTTGTGTGCTCAGAGTGGGTATATTCTGTGTGGTGTGCCCAGAGTGGGTATATTCTGTGTTGTGTGCTCAGAGTGGGTATAACCTGTGTGGTGTGCTCAGAGTGGGTATAACCTGTGTGGTGTGCCCAGAGAGGGTATATTCTGTGTTGTGTGCCCAGAGTTGGTATATTCTCTGTTGTGTGCCCAGAGTGGGTATATCCTGTGTTGTGTGCCCAGAGTGGGTATATCCTGTGTTCTGTGCTCAGAGTGGGTATAATCTGTGTGGTGTGCCCAGAGTGGGTATATCCTGTGTTGTGTGCCCAGAGTGGGTATATTCTGTGTTGTGTGCCCAGAGTGGGTATATTCTGTGTGGTGTGCCCAGAGTGGGTATATTCTGTGTGGTGTGCCCAGAGTGGGTATATCCTGTGTTGTGTGCCCAGAGTGGGTATATTCTGTGTTGTGTGCCCAGAGTGGGTATAATCTGTGTTGTGTGCCCAGAGTGGGTATAATCTGTGTTGTGTGTCCAGAGTGGGTATATTCTGTGTGGTGTGCCCAGAGTGGGTATATTCCGTGTGGTGTGCCCAGAGTGGGTATATTCTGTGTGGTGTGCCCAGAGTGGGTATATTCTGTGTTGTGTGCCCAGAGTGGGTATATTCTGTGTTGTGTGCCCAGAGTGGGTATATTCTGTGCATTGTATGCCCAGAGTGGGTATATTCTGTGTTGTGTGCCCAGAGTGGGTATAATCTGTGTTGTGTGCTCAGAGTGGGTATAATCTGTGTGTTGTGTGGTCAGAGTGGGTATAATCTGTGTGTTGTGTGGTCAGAGTGGGTATATTCTGTGTTGTGTGCCCAGAGATTCTGGTCACACAATGAAAAAAGAGTGTTGATAGTTAATAATAAATGTGAGTCACATTTTCAATATAAAATGTAACTAAAAACCTGACACACATCAGTTTGACACAATGTTTACGTCAGTTCTCATCGCATTGATGGTAGTGTCACTATCCTGGACAGATGTAGTATTTACACATAAGGTATCTCAGTAATGACCCGTTATCCCACTATAAGAACCTTTGTATAAACTGTCCCCTAAGTGTTTCTCACTTTAAGTTCTGAGTGTGGAGATAATGGTCCCGGAATCATTGTGCCAGTCTGTGTTTTATTAATTATTGTGCTGTGGAACCAGACTGTATATGATAAGTGCATCTTGCTATTCACTTTTGCTACAAATATCTACAGTGATGGATTATTTAATAAACTTTGGATATTGCCACCAAAGAAACATTGTATGAGAAATTGTTTAATTTTATCGCAACATGTTTTTGGAGAAATAATCCAAAACAAATAAAGTAATATGACAAAAACAAATGGGATGTCAGGTGCATTAAGCACAGTCCTATAGGAGATTGTTGCTGGGAGACCTGATTATACATGTGAACCAATACAATTATGTATGAATAATGAGGCAGGCATTAGAGGTGTTGCGTGTTAAGTTTCAAATATAATATGCAAATATTGTTAAACCCTAACACATAATGGTTTCATAAAAGGAAAAAGACTTGTTTGGGCAGAAACCTCATTCCCGCTCTGTCACCTTATTTGCATTTAAATAACTTTACATGATTAGCTCTTTAAACATAGTCGGGGAAATTTATAGAACTAAAGAATAAATGAGTGACCTGTTGTACGGGAATTGGGATTCTCTACCACACAGTAAGCCTTGTTAGTGAGGGTGCACACTACAGGCTTTTCACCCGATTATCGCACCAATCACACGATAAACAACCGTTTGGCTGAATATCACATTAGTGTGTGCTCTCCAACGTTGAGCGGTCATGGTTCCAAAGTTCATTGTATCGTTTTCTTTAATTTTATAACCGGACTAATAATCTCTCTAAAAACGATGGAGCGATGTCATTCCAGTTCTGCAGTGTGTACGCACTCAGCACCGGCAATGTCCATAGATCTCTATGCAGTGTGCAGAGTCACCATCTTTTCAGCCGATGGTTATGACAGATTGTGACAGGATGGATCGCCTATGCCACCCTGTCTGTTGTTGCTGGGAACCGGCTGGGCTTACTTTGCCACTGTCCCCTTTCGTTATTACAAATACGCCCCTCCTGTCGCAGTGGGAGGGGCCTGCTGCCACCACTGAGCTCCTTCTATGGCACTCAGAACCATGTTCCTTCTGGGTCACTGACGCTGCTAGCGTATCTCGTTGCTGGTGTACTTGGGCTGATAACTCCGGACCTCTTACTATGGATCAGGGTTGCTGTGAATGGATCCCCCCCCGGCCTATAACACTGACCAGAGCTGTTGGGTAGCAGGCAGAGCGGTGGTACTGGAAACGCTTGGGTCCAAACCTCAGAGACATCCGGAGAACGGATTAGATTTAGGGTCTAATCTGTAGATCACAGGAATACAGCGATATTGAAGATGTTTCCAAGCAGGAAGCACAATGTTTATTTGCTCTCACACACTGGTTGAAGATACCAGCGTGATCAGGTCAGATGAGAATCAGAAGAACACATTCAGTGTACAAGTCAGTGCATTTATACCTTTCAGACACAGGCTACTTTTAGCATCAGGATATACTCTATTTACACAAACATGGATTTACATGCATTTCAAGGCTAACAAAATTTACACTTATCTATGAAATTCACTCTGGGCAAAAGGCCACACAGTAACAACCTCTTGCTGGGCCTTTGGCCAGAGTAGGCATGACACTTCATCACAAAACTTAGTTAGCCATTCCTGCTATCAGACTTCCTTGCACATATGCCTAATTGGAGGTTTCCACTAGCAACCTTACAAATCCTAAACAATGACACTTCCATACAAAATACATCCCAATACACACAAGTCCTCCATCCACAAAGGCCTATTGTATCAGATATATGCATCAGAAGTGCATATCCTTTAGTAAGGTGAAAACAGGAAAAAACAGTTCCTACCCTGGTCTCAGAAATAACGATTTCCTATCTCAGAATATTATACAATACAAAACAATAAGTGCCTATGCAATTATATAAATATGCGCCCTGCGCTATTTCCCTTCAATAAATTGATACCATAAGTTATTTATAATTGATTCAGTCACACAGATGAAGAGCACAGATCTGAAGGTAAATCTTGTAAAACGTGTATAGTGTGTACACATGGATCAGCTTTCAATTGTTGGTAAAATCGTTAACGATATGACATCGGGAGAAATTTTCTGTAGTGTGTACTCAGCCTTATTCAGTGGTATCGCCAACAAATGTGGACTTTATTGGTGTCATTGGTAAGGAAGCCAAGGCAGCATTAATCCCTGAAATGACAATGAGTCATCAATTATTCATTACTAAGTGCAAACGAGATGTAATTTTATGGGATGAGAGCTGGTAGGAGTGACGTTTATATACTTATGAAGGATCTTACGAGATCCTGCAGGAATCTTCGGATCCGACAATGCAGCTGAAAAACGTGCCACCAACAAGGTAACATAATAACATAAGAGCTGTAAGTCCAAACGCACATCAAGATGTATGTACACGATGCGGCATGGTGGCACAGTGGTTAGCATTGCTGCCTCACAACGCCCAGGGTCATGGATTCAATTTTAACCAGAGCCCTATCCGTATAGAGTTTGCATGTTCTCCCCGTGTGTGTCTGGGCTTCCTCCCACAGTCCAAAGACTTACTGGTAGGTTAATTGGCGTCTGATAAAAAAAATAACCCCAGTCTGTGTGCGTCTGTGTAGTGGGGAATATAGAGTGTAAGCTCCCTAGGGCAGGGATTGACGTAAATGACTAAATATCCTCAGTAAAGCGCTGCGTAATATGTAGGCGCTATGTAAATAGCTGTTAATAAATATTATATTAAGCCACAAATATTAATACAGGAAAACACAACTATTACTTATATCGATAATGTGAACTCAAGGCATCCACAATGACACTACACTCCGGAGGGTTATTATACCAAATAACAGTTAAAATAAGCAGATTTATATATAAAACAATGAATTAATTAGGGGAGGGGGCAAATCTTAAGTAATGTTTGATGTATCCAAATCTCTTGTGAATTTCTTTAATCTTTTGAAATGCAGTAAATAAGTTGGTTTTTGTCAGGGGTTATTTAAAACATTTTTTTCTTAACGTTTTGCTTTGGGTTGAATATTAGGAGTTAGTAAGATATCAAACTCCTACTTACCTGTCGCACTTTATTCCTGGGATCCATCAAAGTCCCCAAATGGTCTAATTGTCCCAAACCACCCGCCACTGCCTTCATTCTGCTCGGTATCTGTGATAGAGGACAAGTAGTTGTCGAAACCCCTCCCCAGGTTGTGTCCTTGCTCCGTGATCTTCACATTTCAGGGAGCATCTTATCATCCCAACACTATATTACTTCAACTCTTGGAAGAAAATAAACTGAAGATGTTCTATTTACTACGTGGAGCAAATATTTTACTTTGGAAGCAAACTATTACTCCATTTGTATGTTCTTAGATTGCTGGGATAGGAGAAGTTGATACTACCGTATTTGCCGGCGTATACGACGACTGAGCGTATAAGACGACCCCCAACATTTCCACTCAAAATTATAGAGTTTGTTATATACTCGCCGTATAAGACTACCCCCTCTTCCGCACACCTTCCACACACACACACACACACAGTATTAAATCACTGGCCCCCACACACACTGTATTAAATCACTGGCCCCCACACACGCTGTATTAAATCACTGGCCCCCACACACGCTGTATTAAATCACTGGCCCCCACACACGCTGTATTAAATCACTGGCCCCCACACGCACACTGCATGAAGTCACTGGCCCCCACACACACTGCATTAAGTCACTGGCCCCCACACACACACTGCATGAAGTCATTGGCCCCCACACACACACACACTGCATGAAGTCATTGGCCCCCACACACACTGCATTAAGTCACTGGCCCCCACACACACACTGCATGAAGTCATTGGCCCCCACACACACACTCATATATGCTGATCACACACTCTGCATTGACATGATATAACATAAAACAAACATAACATAACACATACTAATAACTCTTACCTTCTTCTGCTGTCACTCTCCTCTGTCCCCCTCCTGTCACTCTCATCTGTCCCTCTCTCCCTCTCTCACTTTGCCCCTTCTGCCCAGGGCAGGATTAACCATAGGGCTAACTGGGCTACAGCCCAGGGGCCTTGGGCATCCAGAGGGCCCTTTTAAGTGCTCAGCAGCAGTATTGATCGGTCGGGGGCGCCCCCGTCCCAATCAATGCTGCTGAGCACTTTCACTGCGGTCCTTCCCCGGCGAGCTGTAGTCTCCTTACTGAGGAGATCTCGTGAGTCTCACTCTCAGGAGATCTCCTCAGTAAAGAACATACAGCGCGCCGGAGAAGGACTGCAATGCCAGGAGAAGGAGGTAAGTGCTTTGGGGGCGGCTCGCCTCACTGGGGGGGGCAGCTCAGATCACGGGGGGGGGGGGGGGCCCTCATGGGGGAATGGAGGCCCCCTTAGCCCAGGGGCCTCCATTCCCTTAATCCGGCCCTGCTTCTGCCGCGCCCCAGCCATAAAAAAAAAAAACAGAAACACTTACCAATCCGCGCGGCGCCGGGACCCAGCATCCTCCTCTCTCACGCAGCCTGTCACTGATGACAGGCTGCGTGAGAGAGGAGGATGCTGGGTCCCGGCGCCGCGTGAATTGGTAAGTGTTTCTGTTTGGTTTTTTTTATGGCTGGCCCGCGGCACCCCTGAGACCCCTGAGTTTGGCACCCGGCGTATAAGACGACCCCCCCACTTGGAGGCATGTTTTTCAGGTCAAAAAAGTCGTCTTATACGCCAGCAAAAACGGTAATATAAATATATAAGATACATGGGCATCACGGTGGCTCAGTGGTTAGCACTTCTGCCTTACACTGGGGTCATGAGTTCGATTCCTGGCCATGACCTTATCTGTGTGGAGTTTGTATGTTCTCCCCATGTTTGCGTGGGTTTCCTCTGGGTGCTCAGGTTTCCTCCCACACTCTAAAAACATACTAATAGGTTAATTGGCTGATAACAAATTGACCCTAGTCTCTCTCTCTCTCCGTGCATATGTTAGGGAATTTAGACTGTAAGCTCCAATGGGGCAGGGACTGATGTGAGTGAGTTCTCTGTACAGCGCTGCGGAATTAGTGGCGCTACATATATAAATGGTGATGATGATGGAATAAACTAATCGGAGAAAGCTTTGATGTCAGAGATTAGTAACAGAACAATATTACACTTCCCTTTGTTCATATAGTAACAATTTATTCTTCTTGTATAAATGATCCTGGATTTTGAATGACATTTTATAAAGTATAATATTTTTATGTATCATTTTTATGATACTTCTACTTTTTTTCATGTTACCATTTCTTTTCTATTTAAGAACTAGAAATATTTTACTCTACTGTAATCTCTCTTTATTGAGATATATTTAACAAATACAGACTTTAATACTCAATCGTCTTCATTGGCTGTGATGAAACAAATCAATTTGTACATCGGTTAAAATTCTGGACCAGAATCAGAACCCAATAACTTAGAGTGCCCAACCCGTAAATACATAAAATTACTGTTCCCAATCTCCTATAGCAGAACTGTAACCAGAAATAATGTTTTTATTACTTTCTTGTGGTTAGCACAGGATGTGCAGACCTCTGTGCAGGCGATGAAGGAATGACCAACTCTCTTTAATGTTTTTGGCTCTTTATGCATCTTCCTTTGCCCCAATTGCATTGTATCCAACTGCAAGGATGTCATAAACATCCTTTGCCACTAGGCTGCGCCCCCAAACCATGGTATCATCAGAAAATATCAGGGAGGAGATGAAAATATTATGGTGAAGAGAAGGCAAACAATGTCAACTGTACTGAACGATGAACTCTGCAAGAAGACTTTGTAGTACCACCACAGAAACTAGGTAAAGTCCTATAACAAGGATATCTTCTTTCATATACTTTAATCCCTTAATACCCTTGTTCGACCAATGTCCACATCTCTGGTTCATTTGGCCACACTGCCCCAGAAGGGTATTTGTGCAGATATGGACATTTGGTGATGACCCAAAGAGCCTGATTACAATTGCAACATCTAACGAAGACATGAGGCATATCACTAAACAGTATATCGCTACAGAACTCTACAAACGGATCCCTTCAGTTCTGATGTCGCTCTCTATCAGCACCGCCCCCCTCTGGTCTGTAGCGAACAGGGAAGGACAGTTGATGCGTGATTGACGGGCCAGGCTGCGAGTCTGAAACTGTTTCTCATGCAGAGCTTCCGACTTCATAGCCGGGGTATTTGGGGCATTTTAAGAAAAGGGCAAATTCATAAAAATAATTGAATGTAGCCTAAAATACAAGTTGTCTTATATAAAAGAGGTGCTAATAACATTTACAGTATAGAATACATGTTTCCATACATTCATTGAATTAGAGGTGTTAGAAGTCAAATTTTCATTTGCTTTGTAGCTTAATGTAAGTTACTGCTCTCTGATATCAGGAGTTTTCAGTGTTACACTGAGCTTCGTATAAAAGAAAAGAGTGCTCATTTATCAGTACGGATCTCCCAACATTTAAAATGGAAATATCGGGACAAATTAATCTCTGCCCCTGATAGACCCACCCCTCCGACTCTCCCCAAACACACCTACTTTGTGAAGCTCCACCCTCTTCTGTGTAAGCACCTCCTCTTTTGAGTTCTGCCAATTGGTCTGTCCCACCAAAATCAGGACACTTGAGGGTATGTCAGTATGTTACATTTATTTGTTTCCCAGTAAAACTGAAAGTATAAAGACAAAAAAAAAAATAAACAAACAAACTGAATCCCTCCACTTAAAAAATACTAATAATACACTCTGTTTGTGCAGCATGGTGTGAAGTGAGATTTAACGATGCTTTACGTCCAAGAGGTAATCACCCTTAAAGAACCATCACATGTAAAGACCTTCGCAAAGAATTTATGGCATAAATAAGCCCCAAAATAAATGTAAGTTACAGATGTGCTACTTGCACAATCTTAAAGCAATAATATTTTGACGTCAGTGTTTCTTTAAACGAGTTATTCTAGATTAATTCTCAGTCAGCTACAGGACTCACGGCTTACCGACGATTAATAATGTATTTCCTTTTAATTATGTTACTTCCAGTTACAAGATAAATATGTGGCTTTTACTAATGTATTATGATATATTATTTATTAATGCTGCTTTTCAAATATAGAAATAACCTGATATAAACATTCCGTCTGTCTTTTCCAGCTCACTGTTGTGATTCAATTTAGAGTAGACTGTTCTGTTCCCGGCTACATTATGAAGAGCACAGGCATGGACTCCAAATTGTTTTCCCCATGGAGCGGTAATAGTTTTTGGGGAAGAAAAATAGGCCAATGTTTGTGAATATTTCAAAATGTCCCTGAAATTGGAACTAAATAAGAAGAAAAAACAGTTTGATATACTATTATATCACCTTGAATGCCAAAGCAGCCCTGATTCAGAAAGTGAAATCAGAAAATGAGTCAGAAGTTGTTTACCGCATCCTGCTGAGTGCCGGCATCTTCCTGTGATAATCTGTCCCATAGTTTTAGTCAGAGGGGACCTGATTTAGAGTTGCACATAACAACATTTTCGCAATGTAAAGATGCGTCTTGGTGGAAATTGACGCACTGGGCACAGCTTGCACCAGTCCATCACATTAGATGAACATAAACAGATCTTTATTCATGGCTTCACTATCAGCACAGTGCACTTAGATGCATATTCAGTAGTTTCACTTGGCGTAAGAGCTGACGCTCTCACACAGCCGAACTGACACTCTATTAGTTATTATGCATTTATTTATTATTTATCTGTTATGCCACTATTCTGCCTCTAAACAGCAGTGGTCACCGTCTGACTAGCATACACACAGGGCCGCCAAGAACAATTGTGGTCTCCGGTACAGGAACTTGTTGGAGCTCCTTCCATAGTCACTGAGGAGGGTGGGGCCACACCAGGCCTGTGACTCCTCCCACTACAAATGTTATTAGCACCTCTTTTATAAACCAGAAGCTTTCCTTGGGACTCGCTCAACACACCGCTTAAAGTGTCACACTTAGGTCCAGAAGATGCATCCCTCACAGACACCGACAACATGACCTTCAGACCTTTATAGTCCCCGTCATGGGCGAACCACATCCCCAGGTCAAAAATAGAAAAGTTGGGGGCTCGTCCTGGCAATAAATTCCATATTTCCGCGGACTCAATGATTACCGGTTGTAACTAATGTGTATCTGTTACAATAGACATTTTCTTCTAAATGGGTGCTATGTATGTATGAAGGGACCTGACATAGACACTTAGTACAAGCTGTTTCCCTTATTATGCAATACTCTCAGTATATAAGGAATAACACCAGCCACTTTCAGCTATTATTGCAGCTATCAGTCAGGAAAGTGGTAGATGTATCCAACCTTCTAAAAAGAAAAAGTGGAGTTATTGCCCATAGCAACCATTCAGATTCTAGTTATCGTTTATCTAGAACATGATAGCTAGATTCTGATTGGTTGCTGTGGGAAACACCTTCACTTTTTTTTAAGAAGGTTTGATCAATCCACCATCTGAGACTCAAAACACTGATTTAAATTAGGGATGTGCACCGGTCACTTTTGGTGTCTCATGTTTTGGATTCGGATTTGTTTCGCAAAACACCTGACGAAAGGTTTTGGTTCGGATTTAAGGTTTTGGATTCTGATTTATTTTGAAAAAAACATAAAAAGTGCTAAAAACCAGTTTTGTGGGTTTTTTTTCACTCCTACGCTATTATTAACCTCAATAACATTCAATAACAATCATTTCCACTAATTTCCAGTCTATTCTGAACACCTCACAATATTGTTTTTAGGCCAAAAGGTTGCACCGAGGTAGCTTGAGCACATAATGCCAAAAAAAGAGGTACAAGATGGAATTGTTCTGGGCCCTCCCTCCCACCCCTCGCGAGATTCGACGCGAGACTTGGCCGACAGAGCCTCGTTTTCATTTTTTTGCCCGCCGGAAATATCCGAACAGTGCTCGGATCCCGTTCGGATCCGCACTGTTCGGGTGGGCTCGGATTAGCGGAATCCGAGCCCGCTCATCTCTAATTTAAATCACTGTAAAAAGGCATTGATCCCTTGTTAATAGAAGCCTCAAACGTGACGTTTTAGAACAGGTGCTTTCATCATTTTGGTTTAGCTCCTCTAACCTTAGTAAATGTGATATCTGAGTAACAGTTAAACACACGTCCTAATTAGCATTTCACACCACAGCCTCGTCGTCTCAATTCAATAAAAAGAAAAAAGTAAAATTAAACTTTATTAAATTTACAGTCATTTAAATGGTCCCAAGTGCCCCCTGCTCTTCTGAAAACTATCATCACATGAGACGTTCGCTGCTGTCAAACCCAGTTTGCATGGATGCATCTATGTCAGGTGCAATTTTATTGAATTAAACCAAAGAGCAGAGGAAGGAAAATAACTCTTATCTGAACAATTCCTTTAGGCAATTACGTTTGCAAACAGTAGAGGTTGATGTGTAGAGGCCTTTGCTGCTCCACCTGATCTGTGTGCAGATAGTATGGCTTGCTGTTAGGACCTGTAATCAGATTAGGATGTGTAAGGAAGAATGGATTGAGGGCCTAGAAATTAACATTTAAAGGACCAGTAAATAAAAACATATATATTAAAAAATCCACATTCCATATTATTTCCCCCCTCCTGCAGCTCACCCTTCTGTGCAGGGCTTCTTTGAGAAGCCCTGCTGGGGAAACACCGATTCCCAAGAAGAGCAGTGAGGCCATCGTCAACCCTTGTTAGCCAACTGGCAATGTGAAATGCCCATCCCTCACCTCCCTTCAGATCTGGCTTCTACATCAGAGCAATGGTAGCAATTACAGACAGTGGCGGAACTGCTGTGAGTTCAGATAGTGTGGGTGGTACGGGGTCCAGGACATCCGAGTCCACTTCCCCCAAGCCCCCCACAGTTCTCCCCCAAGCACCCCTAACTGCTCTGCTGACCTCACATGCTCAAAAGAGTCTTATATCTAGAGATGCTCAGGCTCGGTTCCTTGAGAACCGAATACACCCGAACTAGGGGATCCGAGTACCGAGCCGAGCTGCCCTCGGAATTGAAAATGAGGCAAAATGTCATTGTGACATCGTCGGATCTCGGATCTCGCAACTTTTGAATTCCTTTTTAAGATCCAACATAGTGAAGGGTGGAGGGAGGGCGGACCCCCATTTTTATGTTCTGCCACTGCTGTGTGCCAATGTGTCCTAAATGTGCTAGGAACTGCTGTGTGTTTGTGCCATAGCTCTGTCGCTTACCATCCAGCCAGGTCGCTGCAGTATTTGTCCGAAGGTGTATAAAAAATAATATTGCGATCTGTGAGGTGGTCAAAATTGACTGCAAATGACTTGTAATTAGTGTTATTGAGGTTAATAATAATGTAGGAACAAAAAAAGAGCAAAATTATGTGATTTTAGCATATTTTAGGATTTTTTCTAAAAAAAATCCAAAACCAAAACCAAAGCACACAAGGGTGGTTTTGCCAAAACCAAAACCAAAACACGAAGCTAATCCAGATCCAAAACCAAAACCACTTCACGGGGTCAGTGAGAATCTCTACTCATATCTGCCATTTTCTGGGGGACCTGGGAGACTACAGTGTCATTGACGAGCTCCTACACACATTTAGGTATGTGGCCTGGGGTTCGGTCCAGGCTGCCGGGCTGCATCATAAGAACATTATAGTTCAACTCTCCATTATGACCCCTCTGGGACAGAAAGTGGACAAGGTATGTCATCACAAGTGAGAATTGCTATTTATTTCAGTATTATTAACGTAAAAAGGTGATTTAAATTACAGTCATCTACACCAAGAGTCTCCTGCCCCATTTTGACCAGAAGTAAAAGTTAAAATGAGAATACACTTTATTTGGAAGATGAGCAAGGTATTTTTATTTTTGGAAGGTGGATAAGCCCAAAGTGTCTTTTAGCCTCAGGCCTCAGATTGAGCAACCTTAGGACCCTGTAGATATATTGGCACCTTTCCTTTTTTTAGCCTCTAGTTCCTCCTTACAATGTTATTTATCTAAAGAGATCCCAGATAAATCAATTTCTGCTCCAATAGCAGTTTTTTTTTATAGCGCTGGTTTGTAACTATTTCTGTCAGTGAAGATGTATTTATATTATTTCATTGTAATTTGCAACATTACTGTACTGTATAATAGTTTTATTCCAACTTTATTTTCATATCTAGATAAAATATCTATTAAAAAACATGTTTGGCATCCCAAAGATATAAACGAGGTGGAAAGACCAAATATGAAATCAGAATGAAAGGTGTTTCTCTAATGATAATGCATCTTAGAATTGACAGCAACTAGTTCTTTTTGCGTTAAACTCTTTTGCATAAGTCTTCAACATTTTGAAAGAAATAAAAAAGGAGCATTTAACAGAATAATTTTCTACTGCAGTCACTACAAACCAGTAATAACTATGTTAAGGGATATATGTAAAATACAAAACATTCAAAGTGTTAATAGGCAACAGAGAAAGCACCAAGATCATACGTGCCAACTGTCCCTGAATGTCAGGGAGACTCCCTGAAATAGGGGTGATCTCCCTCACTCCCTGAAGAGTCTGGCATTCTCCCTGATGCCGAGTCAGTACAGGACGTGGTTGGTTTCTCCATCTGTGGTATGATGACACAGTTCAGAAATTGTGTCCTATGTCCATGTATTGATGCCTATGGAGGTGGCCATTTTCATGGAGACCAATGGCTAGATTTACTAAGCTGCGGGTTTGAAAAAGTGGGGATGTTGCCTATAGCAACCAATCAGATTCTAGCTTTCATTTATTTAGTACTTTCTACAAAATGACAGCTAGAATCTGATTGGTTGCTGTAGGCAACATCCCCACTTTTTCAAACCCGCAGCTTAGTAAATCTAGCCCCAAGATTTAATCAAAGACTGACAGGTAAGACAACATGACTTCAGTAATGGAGACAGAAATGTAAAAGACATTTCAGTCTCTAGAGATTCATTAGCTGCTTTTCTTTAACGCATAGTTGCCTACTGTCCCGGAATGCCCAGGAGACTCCCGCATTTCTGGGAGACCAGGGCAACCTCCCGGTTCTCACCCCCGCAATAAATAAGTGGCGGGGGGAGCGGGACTTAATGACACAAATATTAGTTTATACGGTGGGGCCAAAATGATGTGATACGTCAACCCCGCCCCGCACACACACCCCCCCCCGCGCCCCGGGATCTCCCTGAAGCCAATGAGGAAAAGTTGGTAAGTATGTCCAACATACAGACAAGGAGAGAGGCCTGATTAGCCTAGAGGTCTTATAGCAGACATTGACATACAGAGACCAAGGGTCACATTTTAGGTAGAACCTGACACACACAGTAAGTAGATACACAATAAGTATAAGGGAGATACATCAAGTTTGCTCAAAATCATCTAGACATCCGTAATATATTCCCGTTAGACATTGAATATAAACATGTGCAATATCAAGTATTAAATTCTGCTTGATATAATTTTACCAACAATGTTGTCAGCCCGAACATTGGGATAGGAATTGCAGAAAGTACTTCCTACCTCTTGTTGAGTTCTCTGAATAATCTTCTTTTGGACCAGTCACGACTTGGTGTCTCTGTAACTCCTCCGCATTGGTAACGCTCCAGGTGTTGTTATTTTGAGAAGAGGAATATGTCAGATCACAGTGGGATTCGAAATTACAGTCAAAATCTAAGAGCAAGAAGAGAAGAAGTAAAACATATTAATAATAAAGTACACACACATCTGTTCTCAGCTATAGAAGAAATAAATACACAAATGAAAACATTTCTTTATTTTAAAACTCTATGTCAGTGCGTCAGGGGTAGACCTGACATAGAGCAGACCAAGCCGTTGCGTTGTGTGGGGTAACTTACTAATAACAAGCTAATCTTAGCAGTGAGGACATTTCAGCAGGATCTGAATGTTCAGACAGTGATGACTGTTTAATTGTAGTTTACAGCACTCAGGAAATTGTTAGCACTTTCGCCCTCTCAATAGTGTTTTCCAGGTAGTAGGCACCCCCCTTGCTGTTGTCCCTCCAGAGTGTGTCCGGTCTCTATCCCACCTCTGGACCATACCACTGCCTTAGAACTGAGTGGGTAAGAAGAACTGGATCAAACCACGGAGATCATCTCAGGTGAACCTCTTCACAAGGTAGAGGTTCTAAACACAAAGGAATACAAACAAAGGAGGACACCCTGACAGATATCTCCTTAACGGAGAAGATCCTTAATTCAGCAGTATCACAGAGCTGGTAGGACAGACATTACTCTTCTATCCGTGGGTATACATACTACCGCTAATTCTAACTACCAGCTATATGGCTGGATAGAGTCTGTCTCTCTTGTAAGAATTTGAACTATTACTTCATAGTGGGAAACTTTAAACAACTTCTGAACTTCTGAGCCATCTCCTGTGAGTGTGAACAATTACTGCAATCACAACCAGAAGAAAATGACTGTACATAACAGAGACCACTTCTTGAGTTATTCTATAATTCATTTCAATTTACATCCTGTCACTTGTATCTGCATTTGCATTACTAAGCCTCAAAACTATAACAAAGTAATTATTGTTGAGATCTCAAGTGCAATCTCTGTGATTGAAAGTGTTTATTCATAAACAATTTGCAACAACAACATGAATTTATGTATTCTAATGTAATGGAAATACATGGTTTTGAATTACCTGCTGTATACATCAGTTCTTGACTCTAATACCAAGATATTTTAAGTACAATACATCATCATTTCACTCACTTCTCTCTTACACATATTCTCTCTTACACATCTGTGTGCTTAGACTATCCCTAGGGATAGCTAGGGATAGTCCATCTCATACCTGTAGGGAACGGTTACTCCATTAAGTCTGACAGCACAATACTGCACATAACATCAACAGTGCAGTGTTTAGAGAACTATACATTACAATGTTATAACATAGGTCAAAGACGGACACATAACAAAGTAACAGCAGAAAGGTTAGCATTCGGATCCCATGCATTTGGTAATAATGTAGCAAGAGACATGTTCTCAGGGCAGAACCAGATTTACGAGAACCAAACAGCGACTAAACTTTCAGCAGTTATATTCCAGAGACTGAGCCTGATTGACGGAGGAGGAAAACACAATGAGCAATCTGCAGCCGAAGGCCGGTACACAGGAAGAGATAGCGTCATGAAACTCACAGAATCCCAGATTTGATCAGTTTGGGCTGACACTACCGCTAGTGGAGTCACAGAGTCTAACATAATTAGGTTTTCACCAGGGTCCCCCACAAGGAGGTACGGGCTTTGCTGCTATCCTCGCACAGTCCTCAGCATCAGTCCGATGTTACTGGCAGGTAATTGGAATCAAGAGTGAAATATAAGAGGTACAAAATGATAAGAGATACCAGGAATGCAGCAATTTGCTGAAGGCACCAGAAATACAGTCGATTATTGACGACACTAAGAATGTAGCGAATTGTTATAGTGGATTGCTGAAGGCACCAGGAATATAGTAGATTTCTGAAGATACCAGGAACACGCTGTAACAGGTGGATTTACCAGGAACGCACTGGACCAGGTGGAATTACCAGGAACGCACTGGAACAGGTGGAATTACCAGAAACGCACTGAAACAGGTGGAATTACCAGGAACACACTGAAACAGGTGGAATTACCAGGAACACACTGGACCAGGTGGAATTACCAGGAACGCACTGTAACAGGTAGAATTACCAGAAACACACTGGAACAGGTGGAATTACCAGAAACGCACTGAAACAGGTGTAATTACCAGGAACACACTGGACCAGGTGGAATTACCAGGAACACACTGGACCAGGTGGAATTACCAGGAACACACTGGACCAGGTGGAATTACCAGGAACACACTGGACCAGGTGGAATTACCAGGAACACACTGGACCAGGTGGAATTACCAGGAACACACTGGACCAGGTGGAATTACCAGAAACGCACTGAAACAGGTGGAATTACCAGGAACACACTGGACCAGGTGGAATTACCAGGAACACACTGGACCAGGTGGAATTACCAGGAACGCACTGTAACAGGTAGAATTACCAGAAACACACTGGAACAGGTGGAATTACCAGAAACGCACTGAAACAGGTGGAATTACCAGGAACACACTGGACCAGGTGGAATTACCAGGAACACACTGGACCAGGTGGAATTACCAGGAACGCACTGGACCAATTGGAATTACCAGGAACGCACTGAAACAGGTGGAATTACCAGGAACGCACTGAAACAGGTGGAATTACCAGGAACGCACTGAAACAGGTGGAATTACCAGGAACACATTGGACCAGGTGGAATTACCAGGAACGCACTGAAACAGGTGGAATTACCAGGAACGCACTGAAACAGGTGGAATTACCAGGAACGCACTGAAACAGGTGGAATTACCAGGAACACACTGGACCAGGTGGAATTACCAGGAACACACTGGACCAGGTGGAATTACCAGGAACACACTGGACCAGGTGGAATTACCAGGAACACACTGGACCAGGTGGAATTACCAGGAACACACTGAAACAGGTGGAATTACCAGGAACACACTGGACCAGGTGGAATTACCAGGAACACACTGGACCAGGTGGAATTACCAGGAACGCACTGTAACAGGTAGAATTACCAGAAACACACTGGAACAGGTGGAATTACCAGAAACGCACTGAAACAGGTGGAATTACCAGGAACACACTGGACCAGGTGGAATTACCAGGAACACACTGGAACAAGTGGAATTACATTGGACACATTGGAACAAGTGGAATTACCAGGAACATACTGAAACAGGTGGAATTGTCAGAAACACGCTGGAGCAGATGGCATTACCAGGAACACATTGGCACAGGAGCCAGGAGTTAGTTTAGTACACAAGATATTTCATAAACTGTCCCCATCTTGCAGCCACAACCGCTTTATTTAGAGTGGAGGCACTAAATGAAGAGGCAAGTTTATCATGCCTGCGTGTGTCCCCAAAGAATCAAGATTACAGTCGACATCCACCAGCAACTTTGGTCGGTGCCGGGGAATGAGGAAGCCAAGTACACCAGAAGGTCCTGGGCGTGACAGCTAGCAGAGTTCAGGTTCACAGGTGAGGTCTGGTTTACAAATAGTGAATAAGCTGCAGTCAGGGTTCACTGCCGGAGTCCAAAGACAAATAAGCAATAACTGAACTCACAGCAAAAGTCCGGTACTGAGAAGTCAGCAGATTAACAGGTACAGTTGGGCAACGGTCAGAATTAAAAGTCAAAATGTGATTTTCAGGGGAAAAATGAGCAGTAGTTGAGTTCGCAGCCAAGGTCTGGTACACAAATGCAGGGTAACTGAGAGAGAGCACATGTTACTTTGATGTAACTGGTTCACAAATGCAGGGTAACAGAGAGCACATGTTACTCTGATGTAACTGGTACATAAATGCAAGGTGACTGAGAGAGCACATGTTACTCTGATGTAACTGGTACACAAATGCAGGGTAACAGAGAGAGCACATGTTACTCTGATGTAACTGGTACATAAATGCAGGGTGACTGAGAGAGCACATGTTACTCTGATGTAACTGGTACACAAATGCAGGGTAACAGAGAGAGCACATGTTACTCTGATGTAACTGGTACATAAATGCAGGGTGACTGAGAGAGCACATGTTACTCTGATGTAACTGGTACACAAATGCAGGGTAACAGAGAGAGCACATGTTACTCTGATGTAACTGGTACATAAATGCAGGGTAACAGAGAGAGCACATGTTACTCTGATGTAACTGGTACACAAATGCAGGGTAACAGAGAGAGCACATGTTACTCTGATGTAACTGGTACATAAATGCAGGGTAACAGAGAGAGCACATGTTACTCTGATGTAACTGGTACATAAATGCAAGGTGACTGAGAGAGCACATGTTACTCTGATGTAACTGGTACACAAATGCAGGGTAACAGAGAGAGCACATGTTACTCTGATGTAACTGGTACATAAATGCAGGGTGACTGAGAGAGCACATGTTACTCTGATGTAACTGGTACACAAATGCAGGGTAACAGAGAGAGCACATGTTACTCTGATGTAACTGGTACATAAATGCAGGGTGACTGAGAGAGCACATGTTACTCTGATGTAACTGGTACACAAATGCAGGGTAACAGAGAGAGCACATGTTACTCTGATGTAACTGGTACATAAATGCAGGGTAACAGAGAGAGCACATGTTACTCTGATGTAACTGGTACATAAATGCAGGGTGACTGAGAGAGCACATGTTACTCTGATGTAACTGGTACACAAATGCAGGGTAACAGAGAGAGCACATGTTACTCTGATGTAACTGGTACATAAATGCAGGGTGACTGAGAGAGCACATGTTACCCTGATGTAACTAGTACACAAATGCAGGGTAACAGAGAGAGCACATGTTACTCTGATGTAACTGGTACATAAATGCAGGATAACTGAGAGAGAGCACATGTTACTCTGGTGTAACTGGTTACTATAAAACATCTTCCCTTACAAGAGTCATTGACTGGTGCAGACACTTTCAAGTTTTAATCTAAGTCACCTTAATGCCCTTGGATAGTATGTTTTCATATATCTAGCTTTGCCTATTGCTTGGACCAATAATAGCATCAACCATAATCAAAAGAGGAGAAACAACATCTCCTCCTCTTACAACTACATGTCACAGATGGCAATCCAGCCTTCCCATCAGGTTTTTTACAAATCCTTTATCCAAACCTTAAATCCAACAGGGTTTACTGTAACATATGGATCTTTTTGCAGATTGAAGCAGAGATTTCCTGGAGGAGCTAAACGCTTGGTTACATAGAAATGACTGAAATTCTTGGCAATCAGTGGTCTAAGTGGGATGGTATACGGTGGTATGCCCTATCACCACTACTCCTACAGCTTTGTAAAACTATCAAATTCCATTCACTTACATTTTACCAGACCGCCAACTCTAAATTCCCACTTCGACCACTGTTGGCAATACAAACAAATCAGGCATTTTATAGATAAATGGCTTTACAAACAGTTGTCATTACGACAGCTTACTCGCTTTGAGAGTTTATGTTCTGGAACTGTTCCTGCTCAGGTCTACAGCTTATTGATCTCTCTCTCTGGGATGATTGACTCCCGCAAATTTTGGAAAATGGGTAAGGAACATAAATTTGATACGAAAAATGTTTAAGCTTTTACATAAATCTTTAAAACAAAACTAGTACAATGTTCTGGAGCCTTTCATAAATTTTTCCCTTAAGTGTGACGTGTGTCCTGGAGACTTGGCAGTGAAAAAGGACTACTTTGTTATATCTCCTGAAATGTCCTGGGTATTCATCATATTGGACATAAAAAATAAGAATTATGAAGGAACTGGTAACTGCCACCAGTTGCCAGATGAGCCTGCCTTTTTACCTCCTTCTCCATAATAATCGTAGGGTTGGTGGATATAAACTTTAACTACAGTTAAGACATGAATTTTGTGGTTTAATGATATAATGACGGTGACGAATCTAGCACTAACTTCCAGGTATTAATAAGGAATGTTTACTGCTTCTTGGAAAACTTATAGTGTCCAGGGGCTCCCGTAGATGGAAGCTTGGCTTGGACGGAACGGTATGACCGTGGTTTTGGGAATGGACCATGATATGCAAGCACTGGGTCATGCCGGAACTGTGCAATAACTGCAAATTGTTGGTGTTCAATGTGATTGCTTGATTTGAATAAAGAATTAATAAAAGAAAGATATATACTGTACCCACACATATAAAAACTGAAAGAAAATGAGAGGCAGACTTGTCTTATGATAGCATGAGAAAATTAAAGGGCAATTGGCTTTCCACAGATGTTAGAACAGAATTAAAGAATAGATCACCCAGAGTAAGTCTAATTGTGAGCACCTCTCAGTTATTGCATGTATGCCAGTTTGACATAGATAGATGTGTAGCACAAACCTCCAGAAGCTCTCAAAAACCCAGTGAAGTGGGAGTGGGGGTTGTCCGGTTTTAAAAATGGCAAAATGTTCCATTTTTGATGTTTTTCCTTTTAATAACAGAATAAGGACAATTGTTGCAAATCCCTGGTATCAGACCTTGAAAATGAAATTTAGGCGATACAAAGAAAAAAGATACATTTGTTTAATAAACTTTTGGAATCTGTAATGTAGAATCTTTGTTGGAAGGTCACGCAGCCTGATTGTGTTAGAGTAGGACAATGTATCGAAATCCATTACCTCCAAATGAGTTTTTCTCAATTAAATCTCAAGGCTTTTAACCCCAATATCTATCGACAATCACTGGTGCCTGAAATAATGTCCATTTCTAAATAAAAATCAGTCTATTAATGGGGCTGATTAATGATTCATATCTGTCTTGTGCGATTAAGCCAATAGGGTTTTGGTTTTAATTATATTGACAATATAATGAATTTAGAGATAATAGCTCGGAGAGTGTTTAACTCAGCAATGGTAAAAGTTATCCATTACCGGATAATGGCTGTTTAGAAAGGAGACCAAGCTCTGTAAAAGAACATTTGGATTTTGGGACTCATATTCATCTCCAGAATAGTTTACTGAAAGGAACGGCTAGCTCGACAGCTTAAAGAGCCCAGGCTGAAATTATTTAATAAAATAAAATCCAGATAACTTAATGTGCGATAAACTTATATATTTTCTGACAAAGGGAATGATTTGCCATAGGCCTGTAGGAGAGGAATCAGCTGCAGGTAAAGGCTACAGACCGGGGTACACACAGGTATAGCAGTGCACCTAGGTTAGGAATACAGGAGTGACAAAGTGAAAATATAATGTGTGATTTAACTAACATACTCTGCAAGTGTCTATTTCACAGCTAACAGTAGAGCTAACAAGGTGTGTCTGCAGTGAAGAGGAATTACAGAGCACCTGAGGAGATTTCCATCTAAAGGCAAGTTGGGAGTGTCACCTGTCCATCAAGCTAAGACTGTGGGAGGAGTCTCAAGTATAGGAACCTGTTGTGTGCTACTATGCATTGCAACCAATGCCACACAGTGACCGTTGTCTAGACAGGAGGATTATATCTAGCCAGTGGTAGGCTGCATGGAGTCATCCTGACAGAAATGTATGCTGTCTTATTGTGATGAAACAATAAAAGAACTGGTTTCAGCAAAAAGTTGTTTGTGCATGTACCAGCAGAAGGGTGCCCATGCTACAATTTATGTAAAGAAAAGATATTACACAGACTGCTTAATTTTGTTCAGTCGTCCCACACACATATCTATATAATTGTTTGAAGTACTGGGTAATCAAAAGATTCAAACGTGTACGACCATATTTCTTACTCTCTCTTTGATTAATTTTTGTGTGATCACATTATAAAAAAATTAGCTGTGTGTGCACCTTTGCATCCGCCAACGTGCTACGTTCGCTGGAAGGTGAATATAGCTTAAGTACTAGTCAAAGTAGAGATCTTTCCAAGGTTCGTGGCAGTGGATACGGGGTAGAGCAAAGGAAAGTGGGAACTGCTATGTAAAAATTGGTGACATTTGGAACAATCACACAAATACTCGGTTCAGACTAGAAACTATTGTCCTCACTCATCAGTACAATTTCTTTCACCCATCAGCCCATTTTTATCAAATTGTCAGAAAAATATTTGTAAGGATTAGGAATATTGATAGAACCCTATCCCTCGTCTATTTCACTGTGTCTTCAGTCTCCATCAATCAACAGTTGTCCGATTGTTATTAGGCAGTAAAAAGACTTTCGGTACCATAACTTTCATCAAATTGGATGGCTCACGGCCTCATCTGTTCATCCAGAAGGAGGTGAGGAATCAAAGACATTTCTAATTTTGTCTCTAAGTGATGGAAAGGTTCCTGGCTCCAGCGACTGGATTTCACTATGGATCAATAGTTCTAAATTACATTGATTTTAATAGCTCTGTATGTTATATTTAGCTACAGATATTCGTATCTTTTGGAGACCCATTTTGGAAGGGCTCATTCACACCTAGAGGTAAATGTATCAAGTTGAGAATTTTCCGGCGGGTTTTAAATGTGGAGATGTTGCCTATAGCAACCAATCAGATTCTAGCTATCATTTTGTAGAATGTACCATATAAATAAGAGCTAGAATCTGATTGGTTTGTCAAACCAGCCGAAAAACTCTCAGCTTGATACATTTACCCCCTAATATGCTGTTTTTGGCACTTTTTACAGATATATAAATAAATGAAAAGCATATTAAAGAGAGGTCGTATAAGAGCCAGGGTGTCGTTTCCACCACTCAGTTCTATAATTATAACGCTAGATTTAGAACGCGGTCCACCCTATTTCTCACGCGGACATGCGCTATTTGTGCAAATTATTAGTACAGATAAAAGTGCAGCTGTCACGATTACTGTCACGATACAATGTAGAGATACAGCTAAAGAGCCATGAATAGGTGAAGAACAAACGATGTTTATTGCTGGCAAATATAAACAGGTGATGAAATCATAAGTTTGCAGAAATACCAGATATTCAGTAGTTGCAGGTAAATGGAAGGTGAGGGAAGATTCCAGGCAGCAGATACAGGGAAATGCACAGGTAAGTCCCAGGTTCACATATGAAACAGGTCAGCAGAATGAATGATGAGATCCTAATGCAGTAGAATCACAGGAACAATGCAGGAGGAAGAATCACAGGGTGTAACCACAGGATATGACATCAGGATGACAACAATAACCAGCAATGACTGCTGGGAGGAACAGGTATATATAAGGGAAAAGAAACCACACCCAGGTGCATGGGATAATTGGAGAAAGTGTTAACCCCTAATGCAAACATGAAAAGCAAGATAGCAGCACCTCTGGTGATCAGAGGTACTGCTGCAAATACACACTAATAAAGTCAAAAGGCAGGAGCTGCCAAGCAATGCAGTATGTACTGCAAGGGGCTTGCAGGCAGATCCAGCAGCACATGAAAAGTGCGTAAAAATGCGCTAAAACAGATCACTGAAATACGTTTAAAGCGTGCGTTAAAATTCCTGAGGTATTATTACTATATTATATTATATATTATATTATATTATCATTATCCCAGCGTATAGGTGTGCACCAGCCCCGATAGACCAGTAGATAGCCTTCAATAAATAAATAAATTATTAATTGACCAAACTAAAAGCACTTTAAGCCATGGACATCCATCCTCATAGAAGCTACAGCTGTGGCACTATAAGGATTAATGACATAGTAGCCTGTTAGATCATCATCATCATCATCATTTATTTATATAGCGCCAGCAGATTCCATAGCGCTTTACAATTGAGAACAAACAGTAATAAAACAATACTGGGTAATACATACAGACAAGATGTAAGAGGGCCCTGCTCACAAGTTAACAATCTATAGGACAATGGGAATTTGAAACACAAGCGTAAGTTCTACATTATATTGCAAATTGGTCCAGCTAGAATGCAAAGGTAAAAAGTACTGAGTGGGCTGTGTGATCAGTCACACAGCAATGTTGCTCAGAGGATTGTTGTCTTGTGTTAGCTGTGTAGAGGATGGTAATAGGGTAACCTAGGGAGATTAAGATGTTGGTTGAGGAATATTATAAGCTTGTCTGAAGAGGTGGGTTTTCAGAGAACACTTGAAGGTTTGAAGACTGGAGGAAAGTCTTACTGTGCAAGGGAATTCCATAAAGTGGGTGCAGCCTGAAAAAGTCCTGTAACCGAGAATGGAAGGAAGTGGTGAGAGTGGAAGAGAGGCGCAGATCTTGTGCAGAATGGAGGTGTCGAGTTGGGAGATATTTTGAGACAAGTGAGGAGATGTATGTCGGTGCAATTTTGTTGATGGCCTTGTATGTTAGTAGAAGAATTTTATATTGGATTTGTTGAAAAACAGCAATGTAGAGATTGACAGAGTGACTCAGCAGAGGACGATTGATTTGCAAGGAAAATCAGGGATATTTCAGTGTTCATTTTATGCTAAAAGAGGCGCTTATAAGACAGACAATGTTTGGCCGTAATTGGTATAAATTATATTTGGATAATTGGACGGCACCTACTTCTACATTTATTTAAGTAAACAAAGACTTTTGGAAGTTTGTATAAACTGAGGGACAAATAACTGCGCTTTGCTGCCTTCAATACGCATTTGTCCATCATCATCTCTGCTGTCTTGCTCATCACAAGTAGGTTTGCCGTTTGAAATTGTATGTATTTATAAATGGAGAGAGTTGCAGAGTTGTTGTTTTATGTCAAGCATATCAGTGCAATTTCTATTATGGTTATATAGTTGCAATGAGAATGGCATTTTTAAGATTAAAACAGACAGAAAATGTTCTGGTGGTGTAAAGTATTTTCCACTTCTATGTAACAACACCTACTGTGATATTTAATATAGTAAAAACAGGCAAATGAAAATCTGGGGGATTCAAAAGACAAATCTAAGTTACTAAGACTCCGAAAACTACTGTATCAAATGGCTTAAACGTCAAATACACCTAAACAGTTATTTTTGCAGTATACCTATGAAGGACATATATTACAAGATGGGTGCAAATAGTGTGAACTGATATGTTTGTGCAGTGTACAGACCAGGGGAGGGCTAAGCAAATTTTAGCCCGGGGAGCAAGACTTGACTTTTACAGGAGGAAAATTGCAGGTGGTCCAGTGACCCAGCCCAAGGTAGCAAACTATAGGACCAGACCAAGGGCAGATGGTTCACCTGCCCCCCAGCCCACCCCTGGTACAGACTGAGCAGTGTAGACAGCAATGTATGTGAGTGCATGTGTGAAACGCTTTAATTGAAGTCAAGGTTCAGTTAAGAGACACTTAAATATGTTTCTTCTTTCATATTTCTGGGAAGAATGAGCGTAAAACTGAACGCATGTCACGATAATAAAATTTTAGTCATTACATAATGCCTGTTGTATTGTAATAGGCTCCTTTTCATTTGCTTCACATCGATTGGTCTAATTCTACAAGGGGACATTTTTAATATACTGAACCGTATCTGAATCAGGACCAATTTGTTAATTTAGTTGGGGGACATAAAGATCAGAAACTTGTATGAATTTCAACTTCGTGTGGATCGATTCCGTCACCTCTAAGTGTTCTGGGTAAACCGCATTTTTACCCAGAATTCCTAGGGTGACTTTATATCCTTCATTGCCTTTGTGGGATAGGGTTATTATAAACTAGATATAAGAATGTGATAAGCAGACTCTTACTGCAGTCTCAGTGGTACAATTCTTAGAAGCTAATGTTAGCTACCTAGGACGCCCAGATTATGCCACATAGTTATGTTTCTTTATAATATAATATATTTTACCTCTCTCTGTGCTATACCACTACATACCGCTTTTAGTTTAGGAAGACATGGGCAATGTAAACTTCACATAATCGCCCGGAGAACACAGATTAAGCCACAGTTCAAACATATTGTTTTATATTTCCTCTTATTTCAAGACATTTGTCTCTATTACTCCAGACATATCTTTTCCTCTCTCGAGTCTCATAAGAATATTAAAATCCTATACCTCATATACTTGCCGCTTATGAATTTCACTTTACAATTTTAATACATTATTTTTAATACTATACAACTCTTTCTTTTAAGATCACACTGCAAGATAAGAAAACGTAACTATATGTGGTCTAAACCCTTGTCTCTCTAACTGGTCTAAACCCCCGTGCAAATAATTAATCCTGAATTCAATATTGTATACCTCATTACTGATGTCCCTGGTATAGATTGCATGCTTCTGATGTTGGTTCACAAAAAGGATCCTCATATCCTCATTATATGAGAGGTAGAACGATATTACCTGTTTCCTCGAACTGCATTTGGTTGCTGGTTTCTGAAAACACCAGAAACCAGGAATGAACAACCAAGCTCAGTGCTATGGAATATGCTGGCGCCATTTATATAAATGGTGATGATGATGAGCTCACAACAGTCATAACCCTTACAACCGTGAGGCATAAAATCAGTAGTGTCACTACTTAATGGGAACCTTCTGTATTGCATTCACAGTGGTGTTGGTGCGTCCTGACCCCTGGCCTGTAGGTGACACTATGCTCACTTTAAGTATTATTAATAATGTATTATTTATACTATACCCCTAATTATACAAATGTTGGTGCAACTGTCCTGACTCTGCGACGCTGAAGGTGGTATAGTCTACGGGAAAAAAACTTAACATGTTTGGATGGGTGTATCTATTTGAGATTTGGGCAGATCGGGACATGGCTTAGACAGATCATAGGCTGGGTTTATTTTGGTCCAAATTTTTATCAATAAAATGTTCAGAGGTATGGGTTCGGAACATCTGCCATGTGTTCAACATTAACATAGATGTATAACCATTTATCATGTATGTTTAAACACTTAGCAAAGGTGGTAATATTTACTTTGGAATGGACACAATTGAGGCTAAGCTATGAAGGGCTGCAGTGGTAGTGGGAGGTGGGAGGGGGTCACAGAAAAGGTGGCTCAGGGAAGGCAAACATTTTTTAATTTGTCCCTTGGTGCAAGACATACAGAGATTTTGGAGATACCAGGACATTGGTATACACAAGACTCCAGGACTATCATATATAGATAAACTCTGAATATTTTATCACTTGGTAAGTACTTAAGAGCCCATTATTTAATTCATATATATTATAGACAATACTACACTATCAAGCGCCTATATTTAATTTGTTAACAGATTTTGTGACACCTGACACACCTTCAGGCACCTTTAGGAGAGCAGTCACTTATTATATATAGATGTTTATACATAGTTTCTTGTGTTATTCACGATATATGTTTGTGTATATATTGTTAACCAGCAAGGTTCAATGCTGTTATCACTTCTTTATACAGATAGGTTAATTGGCTTCTGACTATTGACCCTGAATGAGCATTTGTGTTTGTTTGTCTTCGGTAGGGATATTAGATTGCAAGCTCACCTGGGCCAGGAACTGATTTGAACAAAATTATCCGTATAAATTTCAGTGAGTAACACCTGTATAAGGAGTTATGATATCATCACTTATAATCGGGGTGTTCTGATGTCATTACTTCATTGCTGGTTTGGAAAACGTGTATCACAAGTAATAAATTGTTATAGAAATTAGAAGCCGCTTTAGTGCAACATGACCTGTATAAAATCACTTGGGGCCTGATTCATTAAGGATCTTAACTTGAGCAACTTCTTATTTAAGTCTCCTGGACAAAACCATGTTACAATGCGAGGGGTGCAAATTAATATTCTGTTTTGCACATAAGTTAAATACTGACGGTTTTTTCATGTAACACACAAATACTTGATAGCTTATTTGTACACTGAAATTTAAAGTTGATATTTGTGTGCTACATGTAAAAACAGTCAGTATTTAACTTATGTACGAAACAGAATACTAATTTGCACCCCTTGCATTGTAACATGGTTTTGCCCAGGAGACTGAAATAAGAAGTTTCTCAAGTTAAGATCCTTAATGAATCAGGCCCTTGGTCTGCGGCATCATGTCTTAATATGGTCACGGAATTTGTCATGACTGCTAATATCCCTATAACGTACAGGTGGAGTAAAGTGCAACATATTTAATAGAGATGAGAAGTTTGGATTCTGAGATATCTTACAAATTCGAGATCTGGGGTTTCCGGGTAGATACTAAACACGATTCAATTCTTCACGTCAAAATTGGATCTGAACACGAGGCAAAGCGCCATTTCCAGGAAAATATAATTATATAGGAAGTGTGTTCCATGGTGGATATACCTTTTCATGAATCATAAGCAGCTGAAGAGAATCTGGGATGGCATAAGAAGTTAGGTAACTACATGGTTTGTATCAACAAAGGTCCAAATGTAGGACTGATATGTTATATATTTAAATTAAAAGAAAATGAAAGTTGAAATGTTGATTGTATCTTTTAGTAAGCTGCCATGTTTTTTTTCCCCGCTACTCTGTGCCAGGCGCCGTCCCTGCTGTCAGTCGGGGACGGACGCCTGCCTTCCGGGCCATAGCGCTCTGTTGCTTGGCAACAGACACGCTGCGGCTTCCGCTCCTGGGTCCTGTCGGGCGCATGCGCCCTGCTCCAACGGGACGCTACTTATCCCTCCTGAGTGCCGCCTCCTGGCTCCTCCAATTACCTCCTACCCTGTCTTATTTAAACCTGGCTCTGGCGCCATTAGGGTGCCAGAGTAACAGGTTCCTGACCTAGTGTTCCTGGTTCTTCCCGCTCCTTTTCCCTGATTGTGCTCCCAGTGTTCCTGCTCTCCCGTTGTGACCCAGCTTGGCGACCATTCCTTGATCTGTGTGACCCATATTGTTCCTGCGACCTTGGCTTGTTGACTATTCCTCTGGATTCTCCCTTTGTACTGCGCATGCCGATTGGCTTGACCCGGACCGTCTGACCCTTCTACACTACACCGGCAACTGGCTAGTAGGACCGCGACCTGCGTACCCTGTGCAGCGAAGTACAAACCTCCTTGCGGGGGTCCCTGGCGAATACAAGGGGTACGTTAGACTCCGCACCTGCTAGTTCAGTTGTGCTAATACTGGTTAGTGTTTTGCTCATTGTAGTCCTCAGTAGCCCTACGGCCTGAAGCTCTGTCACTAATATTAGCCAGCCAGCTTGCCGCAGACTTTGGCCAAAATTAGTGAAAAGTTGGACAGTTGTGAAGAGATCATTAGAAAATAGACTGGAAATGACTGTAAATGAATGTTAATGCTACAAATAGTAATATAGGAGCAAACAACTGCCCAAGATCACATCATTTTATCTATTTTCACAATTTTTAATTAAATAAAGATCAAAAACCAAAACCTTTCAGGATTTTTGGGCAAAACCTGTAACAAAACCAGCGCACATCACTAATATTTAATTTGTTCTAAATTATAAACTAATTGAAAAGAATATTGTTTTAAATGGCGCTAGTTGCTGTGTCATTGACAGGACCTAACAATAAAAACTCTAAGATTAATTCCATTGAGTAATATCATATCTGCACCTTTATCTGTGCACATTTGCAGACATTTTACAATGTGTAGAACCAAACAGTTTGTTCCGCTATTTAGTTGCGTTACAAAAATGCATTTATCACCTAGAATTCATTGCCTTTAAAACAAGCAAAATTAAATCTCATTTTATGGAGTATTTTGATAACGCTGCCGCTGCAGCAGACATAATGTTTGATTTAAAAAGCAAAAGATGTAGAATGAATTTTCCAGTTATAATGAACGGAGCTTTCATTACTATGAAAATGTACTGGCATGTGGAAACAGCAACATTAGCAAGATAACACGTTACCATTATGTCTTTATTTCCACAAAGTAATTTCTGAGTTAAAGTATATTATAAATGAATGTTCTATCACAGTGTCTTATTTATATATATACATATTTACTCTGTGACTCCCAAGTAACTCTGCAATTTGTATGGTCATATAACCCTCTTCTGATGAACAACCAAAAGGTCATAAAACCTCATTAATATCTGAAGATTGGCTAAAGTAATTCTAGGAAAAACATACTTCTTAACTGAATAATATACATTAATGACTGAAGTGTTTATACCTAACTAAGTATATCCACTCCACTCTTTCATCATTTTCCAGCAAATTGGCAGACTAGGAGGACAGTGCTTCTATAACTGAGCAGACATAGTGTAAATGGCAAGCTTATAATATTGCTCAGCAGTGATGTCCCAGCAGCTTAACTGACTGCAGTCTCAACCTTTTGTCCTGTATCGGATGCCATTAGGATGCTTTCCGAAAAGATGTGGCAGGTGGCTTCATCATCATCATCATCATCATCATCATCATTTATTTATATAGCGCCAACATATTCCATAGCGCTTTACAATTGGGGACAAACACAGTAAACTAATAAACAAACTGGGTAAAACAGACAAAGAGGTGAGAAGGCCCTGCTCACAAGCTTACAGTCTATGGGACAATGGAAGTTTGACACATGAGGTTAAGTCTACATTGGCAGTCGGCCCAGCCAGACCGCAAAGGTAAAAGTGACTCATAAGCTAAATGATCCTGTCACACAACAATATTGGTCAAGGGGTAGTTGTATAGCGGGTGGTAATAGGATAATGTAGTGAGGTTAAGAGGGTAGTTGAGGAATATTATAAGCTTGTCTGAAGAGGTGGGTTTTCAGAGAACGCTTGAAAACTTGTAGACCAGAGCAGAGTCTTATTGTGCGAGGGAGAGAATTCCATAGAGTGGGTGCAACCCGAAAAAAGTCCTGTAATCGGGAATGGGAGGATGTAATGAGTGTGGATGAGAGACGCAGATCTTGTGCAGAACGGAGTTGCCGAGTTGGGAGATGTTTTGTGACAAGAGAGGAGATGAATGTTGGTGCAGCTTTGTTGATGGCCTTGTAGCTTAGTAAAAGTATTTTATATTGGATTCGGTAGAAAACAGGCAGCCAGTGTAGAGACATACAGAGTGATTCAACAGAGGAATAACGATTTGCAAGGAAAATAAGTCTTGCCGCAGCGTGCAAAATAGATTGTAGGGGTTTTAGTCTGTTTTTGGGAAGGCCAGTAAGGAGGGAATTGCAATAGTCAATGCGGGAGATGATAAGTGCAAGAATTAAGGTTTTAGCAGTGTCTTGTGTGAGATATGTGCGAATTCTGTAAATGTTTTTTAGATGTATGTAGCATGATTTAGATATAGAGTCAATGTGGGGAACAAAGGATAGGTGTGAGTCAAGGATTACACCTAGGCAGCGAGCTTGTGGGGTGGGATTTATGGTCATGTTATCAACAGAGATAGAAATGTCAGGTATGCTCTTGTTGGTGGGTGGGAATATTATTGACTCTGTTTTAGAAAGATTGAGTTTGAGTTGGCGAGAGGACATCCAGGATGATATGGCAGAAAGACAGTCAGTTACACAGGACAACTCAGATGTCGAGAGATCAGGAGAGGATAGATAAATTTGGGTAGCCTATGACAAACTGGGGAAGTAATATGCTAAAAGGACTGCAGTGGAATGTCTGGATGACACTGAACTATATATATTAAGCTGGCCACACCCACTGAGGTATCGCAGCCAATACTGGCCATTTGGGCTGAAAACTCTCGCTGAATTCAATACGGTCATTGTTGGGCATGGCAGAAAATGCAATCAGAAGATGATCACTATTAGGCTGTTTGTGGGAATCTAACTGTACAAACAGGCCACAATATGTCCAGATCTCATCAGAATTGGATTTGGACATGTACATGTGGGCCCTATGGGACTGCCACAGAACTGGTGGTGCTCCTCTGACCTGTCACGGCTAACGGCTATTGTCATAAGCTAGAACCTCTACACCTGTAGAACAGCCCTGGTGCTGGTCATACACACAGCCATGCTACAGTGCAAAAAGTCCTACAAAATGTATTTATATCATTGCACAACTGCTTTTGTGATGCTTTTATACCATGCTCGGGTTTGCAAGGTGACGTTAGCAGAGACAGTAATTAGTGTTCTGGTCAGATAGATTGGTAGTGCAAAATGTCTTGTGCTGAATTAAAAGGATATTTTATTTTGTGGGTGATTTCCTCTGCTCCATCTAAGCACATAATGTTGCCCCTTTTTAAGTTTGGGTGAACTTTGGTCTGTTTAATTAATACTTTACTATTTGTCATTTGTAATGGGCAGAATTATTTTAGCTTTCACCATATCATTAATATCCGTTGGATCAGCCTGCTATCAGCAAGTATGATAATTACAGCAAACAGAGTGAACTTTCAGGTTAATCCAGAGTAGGCAATGATCACACACTGACAAATCCCTTCTCGAACTTATCACTCACAAAGGCCTTAGATACTTAAGAAGTAAGTGTTGCAGACATTTGAAGACGACTAACATTAAACAGAACTGTAGATTTTTCTTAACGACTATTTACTCAAATAAGGAATGTAGTGACATTTTCCCTAGTTAGCACAAAAACACTGACATACCACTGGGGCCCTGGGGCCCAACAAAGGTTCTAAACTAGGCCTCCCAGTGGTCAGGGTCCGCTCCGATAACTGCAGGAAATAGGTGTGTGTCATGTGATAGGAGGAACAATGACATTCCAACATAGTGTGGTTTCTGGCAATCATGTGGATGTTACTTTGACAGTGTTGCAAACCAAGTACACCCGTTCATAGCAACGGTATTCCCTGATGGCAGTGGCCTCTTCCAGCAGCATACTGCGCCCTTCCACACTGCAAACATTGTTCAGGAATGGTTTGAGGAACATTAGAAAGAGTTCAATGTGTTGACTTGGTCTCCAAATTCCCCAGATCTCCGTCCAATGAAGCATCTGTGGGATGTGTTGGAAATACAAGTCCGAGCCATTTAGGCCCCATCTCACAACTTACAGGACTTAAAGGATCTGCTGCTAACGTCTTGGTGCCAGATACCACAGGACACCTTCAGAGGTCTTGTGGAGTCCATGCCTGTTTTAGCAGCATGAGGGAGATCTGCATAATATTAGGCAGGTGGTTTTAATGTTGTGGCTGATCGGTGTAATATCAGCATTTGCTAAGTACTATTAGGTCAGGTGCTCTTCTAATTTAAATGTGAACTTTGCAGATGTTAAAGTGCATTTTATTCTAAGATGAATTATTTAATCCCGCCCTCCTTCTGACACAAATATGTTAATGATAATCAAACCAACCTAAATAAACAGACTTTTTGCAATAGCTACCTCCAAAATTGAGTTGAGTTATAGAAAGGTTAAAGAAATTATTCAGTAAATACTATACACTAACTGTGGAGGTTCATTTATATACTCTTGATTGATACAGCCCTAACCCCTATCTATTCAATTTGACGTCAATCAAATAGTTCAGCTAATCATCTCTATATATTTTTTTATTATTACTGATTTAAAATCAAAATCATTAATATGAAAATGATTAATCAAAAGTTGTTACAATCCATTAACACTGAGCTGATGGAAAAACTGTAAGTACAATGAATTAACCAAGGTACAAAAATGCCCCACTCTGGATCTAGTATATAAATCTGCAGAAAGTGGAGAGAACGGAGGAGCAGTGAAATAGAAAGATTAATATCTTGAACGTATTTATAATGTTTACAGCAGACCGAGTAACACTACCGGGATAGGACTTATTAATCGCAGCGGAGAGTGTCACTGAAGTCATATCTCCAGCGGATAATTATTCTGCAGCATATTAAATACAGTTAAAATCTTATCGGATTGCACATTTGTCTGACATAAAAAGAAAATGATTTATTCATCAATTTCCCTTTATAGGTAAACTCCTCGGGATGTTGTTGTGATAATCAGTTGTAGGAAGAAAAAATACACCTTTCATCATTGCAGAAAATGTTGAAACAGAATCATTGCAAACTCATGTCAACACATTATGCAAAATGCTCACATCACCAACACACAGTGACATACTGCCAAATTTTCCCGATTTAGGTGAGACAGTCCAAATTTGAGGGGACTGTCATAGCATCCCGGTTATCAAGACGTTTTAACGGATTTGTGGGCACTTGGGAGATATGCCCCCCTGAGTGATGCCTTTTTAATGCCATGTGTACCAGCTGCAGGTGCATGGGGCATTTAGGGGTGTTATTATGGTGGGGGGCTGGAGCTGGGGCTGCACACACCCGTGGGAGAACGTGACATGCCCCTGTGAGACGTGGTCATGTCTATCCGTTCAGTGGGTACTGACATCAGTGACACATGTGGCTGAACTAACGTGTCTTTAAGTGCCTCAAACTGCCATATGGCACCAGTGTCTCATACCTCCACATGACACTGGGCCCTAGTTAATTGAATAACTATGCCCTGAAAGTTTGTCTTGCTTAACTTTTAGCCATTTTTTTGTTAATATTGCTTGTATCAGACCCTTCCTCTCTCAGGATGCCACCAAAACACTTGTCCACTCACTGATCATTTCTCGCCTCAACTACTGCAACCTTCTCCTTAGCAGCCTCCCCCGCTCCCATCTCACTTCTCTTCGATCTATACTTAATGATGCAGCTAGACTTATCTTCCTCTATCGCCACTTCGCATCTTCCTCTCCTCTCTGCCAAACCTTACACAGGCTCCCCATCACCTACAGAATCCTGACTCTCACATACAAGGCCCTCTTCAACTCCACTGCTGCCTACATCTCCAAACTCATCTCCACACATACTCCCTCCCGACCTCTCCGATCGGCTAATGATTGTAGCATTTTCTCCTATCTGGTAACCACATCTCCCTCCCTTATCCAAGATTTCTCCTGTGCTGCCCCCCACCACTGGAACGATGTCCCTCGTTCTATCAGACTATCCCCTAGCCTGTATACCTCCAAACGATCATTGTATACCCACCTGTCCATAAAAACCTACCAGTCCTCCGCTTAACCATTTCACTATACCTCACCCTCTTTCATCCTCCATCTCTAATACTCGTGCCTCTTGCCCTGAGATCCCCTTACATTGGCTCACATTAATGTGTTAACCGTTTGTATGTCCCTTTCCCTATAGATTGTAAGCTCTAGTGAGCAGGGCGCTCTTCCCTGCTGTTCTCATTACATATAACGTTTGCTCACCCACTACACAGCGCACCTCCACCTTGGGCTCTCTGCCCCTTGACTACACTATAGTTTTCAAACACTATTTCAGTGGATATAAAACTGTTAGCTGCACTCACGCTAATGGGCACAGGTTTCAGCTTCATAATAGAAACATTAAAAAGTGTTCATCTGATTATATCTATTCAGATTTTACATTTCAGACAATAAGTGTCCCACATCACTAAAACATCAGTATAGAAAATATACCACATCACAACAGCAGCAGTATAGAAAATGTCCCACATCACAAAAGCAGCAGTGTAGAAAGTGTCCCACATCACAACATCAGTGTAGAAAGTGTCCCACATCACAACATCAGTGTAGAAAGTGTCCCACATCACAACATCAGTGTAGAAAGTGTCCCACATCACAACATCAGTGTAGAAAGTGTCCCACATCACAACATCAGTGTAGAAAGTGTCCCACATCACAACATCAGTGTAGAAAGTGTCCCACATCACAATAACATCAGTATAGATAGTGACCCACATCACAATAACATCAGTATAGAAAGTATCCCACATCACAATAAGACCAGTATAGAAAGTGTCCCACATTACAATAGCAGCAGTGTAGAAAGTATCCCACATCACAAAAACACAAGAATAGAAAGTGTCCCACATCACAATAGCAGCTGTATAGACAGTGTCCTCAGGAAGTTAAGGATATATTAGCATTGACGTAACATTTTTGACAGAAGGAGACGAGGCCTGAATTGTCCACTGCCATACTTCTCAACTGTACTCAACCTGCACCTAAACTATGGGGTCAGTAACTCTGTAGAACAGATGAATGACTTACCGTGTTTGGGTCTGGGGCCATTGTATGAAAACACTTCTCTCATAATCCAGGAAATGTTCCAGGTGTAAATGTTGGGTGGATTACTGGACGAGGTCTTCACATAATGAAATCCTGCAATGAGACCAGTAAGAGATGTTAATAGAAATCTTCCTCTGAAATGTAGCGAACATTATACAAATATCACCTATAACAGAACCTGTTTGGAAACATTGCTATACACTACCATCCATATGAATGTTAATAATATGAAATAGATAGTACTGAAACAAATATATTTATATACAGTGGTGTAAGTGGGGGATATATACGGGGGTCATAACGTCATCTCCCCTACTGTACATAAAAACATTGTTACTGTTGCTCCTGATTACAAACACATGTTCTAGCTGTATACACAGCCGTCGTCACTAGTAATCAGCACTTACACCCGACCTGTAGGTGGTGCCAGTGATACTGCAGAAAATCGCAATCGATTTTACGCAAAATATGGCAGGTATCATCATTTACTGAATCAGGCCCTATGTGCACAGTTTCTTGCTAAACTTTGGACGTCTCCGGTTAAATTGTCTGTTTCACTTCATCTCTAAGTGAAAAGAAGTTAACACAACTTCTGCAGGGAACATATTTAAACATTTGCACATTTTGCTTTAACATGCTGAATTCTCTGGATGGCAAAAAGTGAAAGTGAATTTGAAATGTGTTAAACTTTGCGCATCCTGTCGGTACTTAGTTACATTTCCTTTGGAACCAATTACATTTTCTAAATGTTTATTGTAGACAGCTAAGAATGTATTCTTGCTTTAGGATTTTCTTCCAGCTCAGAAATATATTTGTTTGAGATTTTCTCACAGATTTCCAATAATATACGTCTAGGGACTGTTAAGGTTCAAACTTGCGTTCCCGTAAGAAGCTCATTGCTGATTTTGAGGTCGGTTTTTGGGTTGTAGCCTTCCAGTAACATCCAACCTATTTTTTTTTTTTATTATTATTAACTTCTAGAATTTATTGATATTTAGCTGAATCCATTCTTCGTTCTCCCTGGACATTATTTCATGTGCCATAGGATTCCACACAATCTCAAAGCAGAATAGATCCATTCCTTTGGTTGCTAAGGTATTTTTTGTTTTGTTTTAGCCGTCCACGGCACTTACATTCTAGGTTATTTAAGTTATTTAAGTCTTGCCATGACTTCAATAGTTATTTAAAACTTCCACTTCTGAATTATGTTTCCGACAGTAGAAATTCCATTCTGAAAGTGTTTAGATATCATTTTATAGCCTTTTCCTGCTTTCCTATAGTCAATTACTTTATCTTTATTATCTTTATATTAGAAGCCCTCAGTCCGCTGCTCAGAGGAGACCATGGCTGTTGAGAGGTTAGAGTATTTATTCAACTATGGAATTGACTTCAGCAGGCTTAATTGAAGGCCAACAAGTCAATCACAATTTTGAGGCTGTAAAAATAAAAGTATTAATGAAGCAACTGGACGGCTGCCCAAACATTTGCACATGAATGTGTTATTTTTTTGTGTGAACAATCTGTTGAATTAAGGGAATAAATAGCAATCTTGCAATAACATGCGCATGCATTTTAATGCTAATGTTTGTACACTGCATGCGTTTTGCTAATATCTTTTCACTCAGTGATGCAGTAATAAATGCTATTGGACCAGGGGTGGCCAAAATTTTGCATACAACTGTACAATGCCACAGACAAAGTTGTTCTTGGATTTAAATTACTGTTTTGGGACATGCAGCAACCAATACCTCCCAAACTTCGAAATACTTAAATTGGGAAAAAAATAAGTGAGGTGCTTATTTGTTTAAATAACAGCATATGTCCCTCCCATCATCTAACCAAACCCACCCAATAAGCCACGCCCACATCCTCATGAATCCACACCCCCTTTTGAGTCTGAATATTAGGACAATCCCACCAAAGTCTCTACTGTTTAGAGGCATGTGTACTTGTTAATAATTAAATTTTTGGCTAAAAGTGCACAACATGAACTTTATAACCTCATCCATTCTTTAAACATAGTTTTACTATTGTTGGAGTAAACACTTTGATTCAAGAGCAATTTATCCACAAAAATTAGTGGACCACTATGTTTGAATGCATTTAACACCCAAAATGTTTTCACTAAAGAAAATGTAATTATGCAGATTTGCACATATTTTAAGCTATGAGCATAGTAGGCTAAATGTGTCTGAGTAAAACGCGTGATCAGATTTTAAGCTTATCATGAATGTTATGGCAACTACAGTCCCGATCATGCCCTTGATGATCTAACCACGTGGAGCCCTCTGTTCTTCACAATACCACACATTGAGGTGTTCAGTAGCCACTGTAAGGCTCTTTGTTGCTATACAAACTATGGGAAAGAGCTCAATATCACATTTTGCATCCTGGCCCTGACATTCATTGTTATGTAACGGTGCACACGGTCTTGCCCTAGAGCAGGGGTAGGGAACCTGTGGCTCTCCAGGTGTTGTGAAACTACAAATCCCAGCATGCCTTGCCACCTATCTGCTGGTTATCTACTGGCAAAGCATGCTGGGACTTGTAGTTTCACAACACCTGGAGAGCCACAGGTTCCCTACCCCTGCCCTAGAGGATCATTTCCCAGGTTTTGTTTATATTGCTTGAAAAACACATTTAAAAACAGTTTGTGATCTATGTAAAGGGTAGTTACGATCAAAAATGATTTAGCATAATTAAAGCCACTATGCTGGGTACTACAATTTCCTTAAATATGACTGCTTGAAATCCACTGTTGAAAACTCAAAAAAAAAAAACAATGTAACTGCCATTTGCCAGGTTTTGTAGAACTGGCATGCTTAGTAATATCCACATCCATGGAATCAATCCAGGCCACAATTTTCTTCTGAGGATACAGATTTGCCCGTTATTCACAACCTATAAAATATCAGCAACAGTATGCTTAGTTTTCAACAGGTGATTTTAATTAAGTTAATTTAAGTCCTATTAGCAGTTTTTCCAGCCAATTTTAGTACACAGCATAATAATTGTATTTAGTCAAAACAAATGTTGAATTGATTTATGCTTTAATTATATAACTTAACCTGAAAATTCAGGTCATGTTACATAATATCCTATTATTATTACTACGCTTCACTTTTTAAATTACTTCAGCAATAAAGAATGCAATTCCTCTGTGCAAATATCTCTTAGGGAAGCAGGGAAGATTAAACTAAAAACAATCTTGGTATATTAATATTATTATTTGAACATCATCTGGAGCTCCAGAGAGGATGTGATATTTGGGATAAGTTTCAATACCATTGTTACAATATTGGACACAAGCTGGGTCTTTGTAGGGTTTTATTCCTGTTTCTGAGCCGAATATTAGCCATGCAGAGTTTAGAGAATTATAGCTTTGTATCTGAGCTTGAAATAACTTTAAAAATAAAGCGTTTCACTTAAAGAAACTGCAGGGTTTTGTATCCTGAAACAACTTGATTGCTGATTCTAAATGAAAGGCAACAAATGTAATTTACAAAGCTGTAAAACTGTATGCCTGATGCTATGGGATGCTATGCATCTATCTTTGCACTATCTATAATGTTTGAATGGAGATGATCCTGGCTTGATGTGTGAAGATGGTGTATTTTGCAGGGTACAAAACTTTGCTCCTTTTTTTTCAAATTAACAGTTGGGTTGTCAATGACGTTGGGTTGTCAATGACGATGGGTTGTCAATGACGTTCCAAGAACTTACCATTAGAATGAAGAGTTCACAGGGGAGGAGTTCTGACAACCCTATTGGGCTCACAATAGGGTTGCCAAACTGACAACAGGATCTTGTGAATTTGTATTAGTATTTGTGTTGTAACTAAAAGCAACGTTTGCTCTCTATCGTCATATACGTCTATGTGGCATGGGCATTTTTTGCTACAGAGAAAGACTAAAGGTCCCAATAAATCCTCCATCTAGATCAGCAAGGGGTATATGAAATAGCTGGAGGGCCGCAAGCCGAACAGTACACTCCTTTCTCCTCCGCATATGCCGCGTGACCTCTCTAGACTGTGCAGAGGAGGTCCCATGATGGGAAGTCTGGTACCCGCGTTCTGATAAGATCGGAAGCAACCGATTGGAGGTCTACAAGTCTCAGTGCGCTACTGCTAGCCCATCACTGATCTAGAGTGTGTGTATGATCTAAATGAAGAGTTTTATGTTTATAGGAAAAAACATCTCCCCCTATTCATAACCTTATTACCATAAATATCTTCAACAAGCTCCTGAAACTTTTACCTATATTAGTGATTTATTTTTAGTAAATCGTTTATATAACACATTACTATTACAGGTTAAGCAGTCCACTAACTGACTAAACAATTTGTCTGAGCTGAAACTGGTGCGTTAGTAGAACACAGAAAATTGGAAGCTGTGTCAATTGTAATTGGTTTGTGAGTTTTCCGATATCAGCTGTTTTTTGGCACCCTCTCCAATTTTTTCCAAGAAATGTACTGAAATACATATTGTAAAGTCAGTAGTTAACTAATGTAAAAGCGCTTTTATATATTCATCAAAGGAACGAAATTCTTTTTTATTAAGTTTATTCCAATATCATCTTAAAAGCAAAACAGTGGAAGGTGATGGTAGCGCTGTTATTTTGGCTTTGGATCAAAAACATATTAGCTGACCTTTCTCAAGTACCACAGAATGTATTTTGTATTCCCCACAGAAGCTGGATAATCAATCCCAATGAATGAGTAATGCAGGGCTTTTCAATCTGATAACACGCACTGAAGTTTCATTTCTTGGTCTTTAGAAATTGTGACACATTTGGGGAGAGGTCAGAGTCAACATTTTGGGAGCAGTAATCCACCTGCGTAATCCACCTCTATTCTCAAGTGACTCAGTGATGGAAAGCCACACAAGAGTGCCAGAAAATGCTCATGCAACGTTTCTGCCTTGAATACGTATTATTATTATTTTTATAAATCAGATATTTTTTATTAAGCTTTTAACAAAATCAGGTCAAGAACAAGAAAAATAAATACTTGACATAGTTCCAAGGAGAGTTACATTCCACATTAATATAGAAAACATATTAACAACTCCAAATGTCTAATTTACTGGTAAAATACAGCTATGGCACATGATTAGTTATGAAAACTGACAGTTTGCTAGATTGTATATAGGTTCCAAAACTCATTCCATACATGGTAGATAGCAATACTGAATGCAATCATCTGAAGACATCTGTTGGAGGAATCGGGTAGTAATGTCTACAGTGCCTATGGGGGTTTAGATGGAGCAATCCCTAGATCGACCAGGAATTAATTAATATTAAAATAGGATCAAAGTCTGTAGCCAGAGCATGAACCACAAACTTTGACTTCACCCATCTTGACCATACTTTGTAGCATTTTGGCATGGTGTCTCGGGACTGGTAGGTGACTCGTTCGTCCCCCACAGCTACATTAACCAGGGCCACCCAGGCACCAAACTCTGGCCCCTCCCGTGACTTCCACACTCTAGAGATTGCAACCTAAGCTAGAGCTAAATGATTAAGGACGTATCTGTTCGCAGACCTCCCCAGCAACAAATCAACTCTCACACCAAATATTCAGGTCTTGGAGTACAACAGTGCAATATCAATACCTGTGTCTTGAATACACTCAACCATTTGTAAGCAAAAGTCTCCTACCACAGGACAGCCCCAGAGTAGGTGGCAGAAAGTAGCGGAGCAACCTCTGCATTTTGGACAGTTAGAGCCGGATTGGGCGCCCATCTTGAGCAACCTATCGGGAGAGTAATACACTCTATGTAAAATGTACAACTGAACCTGCCTACACCTGGTGCAGGAGGTGGCCTCACGGACGCTGTCGAGCATACAGGTCCGGTCCTCGTCAGTCAATGGTCCCAGGTCAAGTTCCCAGCCCCGATGTAGTCGAACCAGGTCATCAGGAGTTAATATGGAGAGTACATTGACATATAACTTTGAGATGGTCTTTGTGGAACCCACAGGTGCCAAATTTTTTGTATAGCATCCACACCTGGGGCCTTGTTACTCGGTGAAAACGCTTTGGCCGCCTCGATTTCCTCCACACTAATAGGGGCCTCCAAGGAATCCACAACCTCCAAGGAGAGTCTGGGGAGACAAACCCGGGACAAAAAGTCGTACAACTGGGGTGTGGAATAGTTCGCCCTGGAGGTGTACAAATCCTCATAATAGGCTTGGAATACTATGGCAATTTTTTCAATCTAGGTTTGAGTAGTTCCTGTCCAGTCAGAAATAACAGCTACAGTTTGGGTTTGTAGCTCTGTTCTGGACAAATATGCGATAAGGCTTCCCCTCTTATCCCCTTGTGCATACATAGTGTGTTTAGAAAAGAGGAGCTTATGTGCAGATTTATCTAGCAGCTAGTCTTCTGAACATGTAGCCAAGCCAGCTGATCACCGGGGAGCCTTGTTGACAAATATACTTGGTCCAAATCTTGGCAGGCTTGATTCCTCTGGCCTAGAGGACCTCTTTTGTCCCTCAACCCGACTTACCAGTGTGCTATGGAGGAATGCTTTAAAGGCATCCCAGAGGAATGCTGGACTGACTGTGCTGGTGTTGTGTGAAAAGAACCCCTCCCAGTCCACTACCAGATCACTGCCCGTTCCCATAAGTGTGAACCAAAATGGGTTGAGTTTCCAGAATATAATTCCAGCATTGAGGGCCGGAGCAACAACCAACAGCACCAGGAAGTGATCAGATATACCCCTAGGAAGGTACCCAGTCTCTCTAACCAGAGGGGCCAATCTATTGGATATCAGGACCAAATCTATGCGGGAAAAGACATGGTGGGATAATGAATTTGAGGAGAATAGCCTTTGGGAGGGGTGACGAAACTTCCAAATATCTATTAGACCCATATCAGTTAGTAGTTTAGCAAATGGAGAAAGACCACAACTCACCACAGGGGACGTCTCCCGCCACCTGTCAAGATCTACATCCATAACTGCATTAAAGTCTCTGAGGCAGATTACCGAGACATGTGGGGAAAGAACAATAAACTTAGAGGCTTTCCTCTTCCGAATTAAGAGGTGGGGGAATGCACACGGCAAGGAGTATGACAAGCTAATTGTCTATCAGGGCTCGGAGAAATACATAATGACCAAGAGGATTCAGCATAACTCCACTAACACAAAGCTTAAATGCTTTTTTACCAGCACTGACACCCCGCTCAAGTGTGAAGAGTACACCGAATGGTTTGCCCGACCCACCCAAGATTTTTCAAGGCCATGACCCTACCTCCCACCTGATGGGTCCCCACCAGACAGGCCACATTTGCATTGTATTTTTTTAATTGCGTAAGGACCAGAGAACTTTTTATGCGATCATTAAGCCCCTGTACGTTCCACGAGAGGAGCAGCTGTCCTCCATTCTTCACCCTAGGAAACCCTATCATCTGTTTTCAGACACCTGTCAAACATTCCCATACCCGCAACATACCTGAGTATACACTGCAGTTGAGAATAGTACAAAACAGCAAATTTCAAAGACTTGCATGGAGGAACTCAAGAGTATAACAACATACAGCATTTCAGATGTAAATCATACTGTAATGCATTAGTTAAACATATTAGTGGAACCCTCCTCACACTCGGGAAGACCCACAAAACGGATGTTATTCCTATGGAGCCGGCCTTCCATGTATGACATTTTTGTTTGCACGTATGGACTTGAGTGGCTAAATCCATAATTTTTCCCCTCATAGGGGCTGCGACATCTTCTAGTGAGGAAATACGATGCTCTTCCTCATAAAAACGCTCCCTCATTTTTTGTAGATCTTGGCGAATAAGGGAGAGATCAGATTGAACTTCACCTGTACGATCCATGACCCACTTTTCAGAGGAAGTTATAGCAAGAAGGACTTGCTGAATGGAATGAGGGTCCTCTCTGATAGCAGAGAGTCATCAACTGTGGGAGATGCCGATTTTGTGGAGCCAGATGCCTCTGAGGATTGAGCCGCTGAAGATGCTCGACCATATTTCTCCAGTGTTTCAGCAGTAGTGGCAGCAGGGCCGGATTTACCACTAGGCAACCTAGGCAACTGCCTAGGGCCCAGCGGTCCTCAGAGGGCCCTCCCAGGGCCGGCGGTGAGACCAACCTTTAAAAATGGTCCGCTACTTATGGGCTAGTGCTTGCCCCCCCGGGCTAAAGTCTGCCAGCCAGCCCCTGAATAGGGGTATATGTTATGCAAAAAGACTATAGTGCTATGGATTTTTTCAGGGAGGGGGCCCCAAACCAGTATCTTGCCTAGGGCCCCATGAGGTCTAAATCTGGCTCCGAGTGGCAGCACTAGTCTTTTCCATGTTTAAGTCGGAAGAAGCTGGTATTTCAAGGGCAACAACTGTATAAGCGTACCCCGAGACAGGAACTGGTCAGATCTGTTATACGTGCAGGTAAGTATAGTGCAGGGCAACTTATTATTTCACATAATAGAAATACTAGATGGCAAATTCCTATATGACAAAGAAATGTTTCTACCAAGTGATCTGTTTTAACAATTCACCCACAAGTGCATCTGATACAATACATATTCAAAGTGTACACCCTGAGCTATATCTGTCTTTTCTGCTTAGTTCAGTAATTTGAGACATATCTATTTCCAATATGGCAGCCCCATTACCCATGTCTACTGATGTGGAAATGCATATATCCTCAATTTCCACTTTCGATAAATATTATGTTTTATTGCCCATTAATGGACAATAAACCGTTCTTATAATTAGGGCATATTTTGTTCCTCTAAGCAGAGCCAAGGTACATGAAGTAGCCAACATGTATGGGTGGCTCTACTCCCAGCGTGCCCTCTGTGTTCCTTTACAATATATGCCCATTACTATTGATGTTTCGGCATATTAAGATGTAAGCTTTCTCTCCCCTGTCCCGACTGCCCACAAATCAGTTTTACAACTCATTAATTGATTGTCAAAAGTAATAATCCCATTTTACAAGGAATGCATTAGATTCTGCTCACATTATTTACACTTTATTACATTCATAAAGCACACGTAACTTTAAATCACACTCTAAATATAGAAAGGGGATGAGAGATTGCAATAAATAACACGAACTGGACCATTTGCGAAGTTATTTGCTTGGATGCCTGACATTGACGGAGGTGTGAAGAGACGGATCACGAAATATAGATGATACTTTTACTGGCTGTGTTGTCTGTGTAAAAGGCTTGAAGAGATAAGATGGGTCTCATGTCAGGGAGGTGTGAACCCATTAGCATTGGTCAGAAAAAAATAGAATTGTCTTCGGTAGATAATGTTCACAACTAAGCAGCTGATTATAAAAGTCTACCTGATATGATCTACATTCTACCTATAAAAATAGAGTTTCCTTCCATGGTATCAACTGGGGCTGCTGAGGAGGAAAAAGTTAAACTTGTGCCTTTTATAACGTAAAAATATATAAATATAATTATAAGTAATATATAATTAATAGCAACAACCAATGCAAGTCTCTGGCATTTTTTCCCTGTCAGTGTAAGTCCTTTTTATATTGTTAACACACAAAGAGGAGAGCTCCATTGCTCCATTGCTAATTATCATTGCTGAAATAGAAATAATAGGTCTGACAGGCTTGGTCTTCTTAATCTGTAGTCTTTGTTTGAAAGTGTATGAAAATAATATTGTGACCTGTGAGGTGGTCAAAATTGACTGCAAACGACTTGAAATTAGTGTTATTGAAGTTAATAATAATGTAGGGGGGGAAAAAAAGCAAAAATATGTGATTATAGCAAAAAAAAAATAGGGATTTTAGGAAAAAAATTGGGATCCAAAACCAAGACACGCAAGGACGGTTTTGCCAAAACCAAAAGAAAGGAGGTTAATCCAGATCCAAACCCAAAACAAAAAACAGAATATGGGGGTCAGTGAACATCTCTACTCAAAACCCCATACTGTTCCTACCCCTGCAATTTCCGCTATCAGCCCAGGCTATAAACCCTGGTGTTGGTATCACTTTCGGGGGAGGGAGCATGTCATTTTTTAAAATGTCTTTATTTGAAGTTTTTTATAGAAGGAAAACGCCATTCATCAACATCATCGTGCCGATACTCTTTAAATGTAGAAACATTTACGTTTTATTTTTAATTGCACATATAGTGCAAGATATGTGCACCCCAAAATAAACACAAAAGTACGATTTTTTTGTGCAACTTTGGAGGGCATTAAAGGCGGAGTTATCCTTTAAGCTAGAGCTGTCCTGACATCAACGGAGAAGGGAGGTCATAAAGGTCAATTAACACAAATATAAACATTCAGTTAAACTTCACCTCCATATGTTTGAAGACCCCAGATAATTATTGACCAGACTAGTGGAAGGTATTTGTCAAGAGCTGACATTATATTGTTGATATTCTTTATTAACTTCTCCCAAAAAGAACAGGTTTGCTATTGTCACAGTAAAATATAGAGCAGAGAGCTCGATAACATATTGCAAAAAAGGGAACATTTTGTTATAATAATAGAGCTTTACCTAAATATATGTTTTAAGAGTCAACTTGTTATGACAGTTATCAGTTCAATTACAGATTGCTTAAATAATAGAACAATCGAGAATAAGATCTCTGAAATGATGTTTAAACGTTTAGACAGTAAGTGTAGGTCACTTTATCAGAAGACAATAAAGAAATGTTTCTTGACCTATTAGGATGCTATCTGTATGCAAATGAGTGTAACAATGAGCCTTAATTTGCATATCATTAGCTTAGCGAATGGAATGTAGAGTCATTTCTTGGAACATCTAAGTGATTCAACTACTGACCGTAGCTCACCTCCTCTTAATGACCATTAGTAACTGTACATAACCCAAGCCTACCCACCCGCAACCAATCTACATACAGAACCTTCTCCTAGTGAGAACTGTACAGTAATTCAGAAGTTAAGGCCCAGGTACATTGCACAGTGCAGCCATGGATAAGATGACAATGTTACTGTGTAAAGTAATACATACAATTCTCCTACCTAAGACTCTGATTTTGCATGTCCTGTTTATGAAACATGTTTAATTATTAATATGCAGAATAATTGTTGTAACAAAAAATACATTACCCAGTTAGATTTCTTTTGATGGCATCACAACTACTGGGGTTGGGAGGGGATTTGAGAGCTCAGACCTCTATCTTTTCAAACTCACTTGAAACAGGTCGGCTGAAATCTCCAGCTCACAAGTAGATTAAAAATAACTTTAATATATACTTGTTTATTTTTTTTACCATAAGCAGCAGAAGAGTTAACTACAGCAAATTACGTAATACGTAAATATATATGTGGATTATAAACTCACAAAAAAACACACAGGAAAAAAATTGTTTAATTAATGTCACATGTTAATAATATAGTCATTAATGACTAACCATTAAAACATAAAAAAGTGTGGGGGTTTTTATTTAATTTTTTCCCATGAAATACATTTATTAGTATGTTATGAATGTGTATTGTACATAAAATAATTTTATTTCAGTTGCTTTTTATTGCAAACACATGTTCTACCATGCAAACACAGCTGTCATCAGTAGTAATAGGCACGAAGACCTGACCTGTAGCTGGAACAAGAGATACGGCTGATAAATAAGTACCTGAGAGATGCCCAAAGCTTGAATCGGACGCTGCTGTGTGCGCTCGAGCTTGGCACGTCCTTACTGTACACTGACTATAGGCAAACTCCCCTTACCCGTCCTGTTTCCTCCCTGCATATGTAGGCTGTAGTACAGTGTTGGCTAACCTGTGTCACTCCAGGGGTTGTGAAACTACAAGCCCCAGCATGCTATGCCAATATATAGCAGCTTATTGCTGGAAGGGTATGCTGGGACTTGTAGTTTCCCAACACCTGGAGTGTCAAAGGTTAGCCAACACTGCTGTAGTTAGTGTCCTTTGCACTCGAAGATCATCATCATCATCAATTATTTATATAGCGCCACTAATTCCGCAGCACTGTACAGAGAACTCACTCACATCAGTCCCTGCCCCATTGGAGCTTACAGTCTAATTTCCCTACTATAGACACACACTCACACACATAGACAGACAGAGAGGGAGAGACTAGGGTTAATTTTGATAACTGCCAATCAACCTAACAGTATGTTTTTGGAGTGTGGGAGGAAACCGGAGCACCCAGAGGAAACCCACGCAAACACGGGGAGAACATACAAACTCCTCACAGATAAGGCCATGGTCGGGAATCGAACTCATGAACCCAGCGCTGTGAGGCAGAAGTGCTAACCACTAAGAATTGTACGTTTCTGCGTTCTGGGGTGTGTAAGCCGGTTCTGGGCAGGCAAAGAGCAATTGTACACATTATGCACAACGTATTGCCAATTTACAATCCTTAATGAATTAGGCCCTATGTATCTAGCAGCACTCTTCATAGTGACTGTAGGAGGAGGTTCTCACTGATATTGTCTATTTGTATGACATTCTCCTACTCATTAATTGTGGAGTGCTCCTCACAGTGACTTTAGGAGGAGAATCTCTCTGATGGTGTGTGTTTGAATGACCATTCCTTGCTCAATATATTGTGTAGCAGTGCTCCTTACAGTGACTGAAGAAACTATACGATCTTGCACCATTTGAATGAGTTTAATTTATCTGAAACATGTATGGAACTGAATATAACTCAGCAGAATTATTAAGACAGTGATCTGGGAGTATTTGTACAAAATCCAAGCAGTATGAAATAATTCTCTCATCTCAATGTAATGTGTATAACCATAATGTCACAAGCCCAAAACTACTAAGCATTTAATCTGAATCTTAATGAAGAGTCTGCGGACTATATACAGATATCAAGTGGTAAAAATAATCTATTGACATAACTTATTTAAGGTACCCCTAAAAATGATGATTCGGTCGCTGGCTCGAGTACCTAATGAGTTAACCCCTGACAGATTGGTGCATACAAGGTGATACGTGTGTGAATAAAGTACAAAAATACGAAACCCTTTTGCCTGTGATAATTTAACAATAGCCAAAGACCAGGGTATCTGAAAAATAATATCTAACAGCCACAGAAAGGGAATCTTTGTAAATCTGTCCAAAACATTATAATTGTGCAAAAACAACATAAAATAGATCTTTAGTTTAAGTTCAACACCCACTAGCTAAATATTAAATATTCATACCATATAGTATTTAAAAGAACTAGACAGTTCAATGAGTATGTAACTGGTGATAAATATGTTCAGATTTTATATCAGGAAAACATCAAATTATAATAATATTCGAGTTAGCATTTAATGATTGATTCAGCGCTCACTGGCCATATTGCTGAGGCTTACTAATAATACTATTCAAAGTGGGGCTCATTTTTTAGAAATAGCCACATGCATATCATCACTCACATTTAGGGGTATATTTACTAAACTGCGGGTTTGACAAAGTGGAGATGTTGCCTATAGCAACCAATCAGATTCAAGCTGTCATTTTGTAGAATGTGCTAAATAAATGTTAACTAGAATCTGATTGGTTGCTATAGGCAACATCTCCACTTTTTCAAACCCGCAGTTTAGTAAATATACCCCTTAGTCTGTTTCTGGCCTTTGTTTTTATATGCAAAAGTGATGGAAATCCCATTTCACGTAGGTTTAACTAATTACTTATATGATCTACACATCTAGATGTTAAAAAATATTTTCTGTTAAAAATCTAGCATGACCAATTGCACCCCAGAAATTTTGTCTCACTCCCCTCAGTGCTTCAGCTACAACCTTCTGTAGCTCACAAGTCAAATGGCTTCGGAGCTGAAAGTTGCTTCATAGAATTCATAGAGCAAAAAGGAACACAACTCTTTCACTAATAAATTACTGCAATATCTATTACTATTTAAATCAGCAATTGGCAAACTGTGTGTTCTTGTTTTTTAAAAATGCCATATCTCGTCTTATAAAACATGTACGTGAGGCTATGCACTTTTGCAAGGTTAGGAGACAGACTTATAATATTATATTGTATTAATGATGATGAGCTTAATGTTTCATTTTTAAGTTAAAACAATGTAATTCATTATCCCATGACCTAACCCATTGGAATCGTCAATAAATACATTTCTGTGAAGTCGTATTAAGGATTTTAAAAGCAGTAGTTCTTTTTTTATAACTATCTAAATAAAAATAATGCTTCTGAAAGTATTTTAAATTCTTACTCATTTATATTGCTTGAACAATATGATTACTTTAGCTTATATGAAATAATTAAGGACCATATTGAATTAATTAACCATATCGAGTCAATTAACCTTATTGAATCATTGGAAAAGGAAAAAATAGCTGCATGCAGATATACCATGCGTGAAATTGTCTTTTAATGATGGGTGATTTAATTATTCTTCCATGAGTGGCCACTTTAAGGGAATGCATTGCATCGTGTTGAGAGTAATATTGAAATTCCCGGTAATACTATTCTTTGTGAGTCAAAGTACTATGCTTACATTTGAGTCTGAGTGGAGTGGAGGTAACTGTCAATCACTTTAAGAAAAAAAAAAAAAAGACACACAGCTGAATTGAGCAGAACGCCAATTAATTGACAGTTACCTCCACTCAGACTACAGATGCTGCAATTTGTAATAAGAAATAAAAACAAAAAAAAACACATCAGCCTCCCTCACCCCCCCAAAAAAGAAAACACTTAACTAACCTTAGGGCTAGACAGTTTATAAAGGAGGGGGACAGGGCGTTGCCCTGCTATCATGAAAATCAGTGCCAGGCTAGTCAGCGCAGTACTGACGCCTCTATGGGGGTGTGGTGCTTAAAAATATACCCCCTCCCAGAGGCTGCCAGTCCAGCAATGAAAACCACTTGCTACTATGTTACCCAGAGAAATAAAAGTTTAACGAAAGTACTTATAGTGCATAAATATGTATGTCTAGGCCTAATATGTTTACCTTTCAACTATGTGAGTCTGTACCGTGCATGCGTAACGCCATTTTGCGATCGTTAGCGGAGGAGAGAGGTAGCAGAGAGGGATCCGAAAATTCCTCTACCGCAATGCTCTCCCCATAGAGGAGAAAGGATAACACCAGCTAGCTGATGATTTCAAGCTAGGATTTTTGAGGCTTGCTAAATTGCACCAGACAGCAGCAGCCATTTAAAATTATGGGGACTACGGTTTAATATGAAACTTAACCTAATGCAGGAAAAGTCTATGATATCTCCTGCGTTAGACTTTTGCTAGATAGCTATGTAACACCAGAATGCCCAAAAAGATTTCTGTCTCAGGGGTATATTTACTAAGCTGCGGGTTTGAAATAGTGTAGATGTTGCCTATAGCAACCAATTAGATTCTAGCTGTCATTTTGTAGAATGTACTAAAAAAATGATAACTAGAATCTGATTGGTTGCTATAGGCAACATCTACACCTTTTCAAACCCGCAGTTTAGTAAATATACCCCTTAGTGTCTTAACGGCACCAGTCTTGCACATAATTGTATACAGAGAGTGTAGCTCCACCCCTGGAAAATGGCTTTTACACGATCAAACACATACATTATAAAAACGCCTTTATTTGTACACAAATTCCAGATTCATATAGGTACAAACGTGAATTAATATCTTAGAAAGGAAGAGCCAATGTCATCCAAGTATAATTTAGCATTGTATCTGTTATGTTACATGAGTTATATCTCAGTTATAGAGCCAGACTGGGAAGCTGGACTCTCAGTATTGCTCTACTGACGTCTAAGACTAATGCAAGCCTGTAATACCCAAAGCGCAATGTTGGTATGTGGCTAGGGCCAGTGACGTAGCTAAAAGTCCCTGGGCTTGGGTGCAAAGAATAAACAAAGACTTTTTCACATCCTCCCCCAGCCCCTAATGACATCCAATCATCATCATCATCATCATCATCATCACCATTTATTTATATAGCGCCACTAATTCAGCAGCGCTGTACAGAGAACTCACATCAGTCCCTGCCCCATTGGAGCTTACAATCTACATTCCCTAACACACACACAGATAGACTAGGGTCAATTTTGTTAGCAGCCAATTAACCTACCAGTATGTTTTCAGAGTGTGGGAGGAAACCAGAGCACCCGGAGGAAACCCACGAAAAACACGGGGGGAACATATAAACTCCTCACAGATAAGTCCATGGTGCTGTGAGGCACAAGTGCTAACCACTGAGCCACCGTGCTGCCCAATCACAAACATCCAACACAACACACCCACCATGAATATTTCACTGGCTCCGCCTGGCCTTCTAGTGGCTCTCTGAGCATTGCCCCTTGTCTATGATTTCCCCCTATATCTGGCCCCCGTTATCTTTTGTCTGTCCAATTTGGTCATTTGGGACAATGCTGAAAGGCTCAGGACACACGAGACAAGTAAACAACTGGAAATTGCTTTGTGGCTGCAGTGAATGGTAATTAATGTTGCATATCATTCCTAATTCAATACATGGGCTTCTCATTACAGAGTCATTTTTGTATATTAAACTTCAAAAGGAAGTTGTTTCATTGTAATGGTGTTTAAATCTTTATTCGTCTTTTATTACCATTTGCCGCCTGTTAGACTCAGCGAACAAAACTTTTTATTTTCATGTGAAGAATATATAATTGTTTGGAGCCAGAAGTCGATCTGCGCCTAGGGCCAATAGATGATGGGTTTGATGTGCTCACCCTGTGCTCCGTTGCTGAGTAGTAAGAGGTCTCTTCCTTTAAAGTCAAGATCTCAGCTACATCCAGGACTGTCTGTGCACTTAGGAAATAAGGTTCTCCTGATTCTCCTGATGTTTGATTTGTGTCTTTGACCTGATCTCTGCCCCCAAATTTCGTGCCGCCTGCTCTGGCATTTGCTAGCGACAGTTCTTTGGCTTACCACCTGGTGACAAATGCTCTCGCTTCCTATGTGTACTTGTGAGACCTGTACCACGGTCATGTACGCATGAATACATTGCTTTATAACCTGTCACTCAATGCGTGAGACACCTTTACAGCATATACTGGGAATTGCTGCCGCTGCAAATATTACTATAAAATGAGAATTAAGTCCCTGGTCCAAAATGCTTATAAAGTATGAAGGAGACATAAACAGACAGATACGTGTGTTTTATTTGTAATGAAGTAATGAAAAGCAAATAAATCCATTTAATTCAACGATGTAAAAAAAAACCTTTTGAAATATGCCAAAGGGGGTGAATACTTTTTGGAGAACTGTTTAAATGTGTTTAACTGCATCAAATGCTCCAGGATGGTGCTAATGTCCTTGCATCAGAAGTAAATGCTAATAATTGGGACCTTCTAAAGTCCCTTTTGATGGGGTGGGGTCTCAGTGCGACCTGACATCCAGGAAATTGCTCTGTTAATGCTCCATTTTTGCCCACTGAATCACATATACATACTGTATATCATTCTACATGTGGGCAGCACGGTGGTTCAGTGGTTAGCACTTCTGCATTACAGCACTGGGGTCATGAGTTCAATTCCCGACCATGGCCTTATCTGTGAGGAGTTTGTATGGTCTCCCTGTGTTCGCGTGGGTTTCCTCCGGGTGCTCTGGTTTCCCCCCACACGCCAAAAACATACTAGTTGGTTAATTGGCTGCTATCAAAATTGACCCTAGTCTGTGTATCTCTGTGTGTTAGGGATTTAGACTGTAAGCTCCAATGGGGCAGGGACTGATGTGAGTGAGTTCTCTGTACAGCGCTGCGGAATTAGTGACACTATATAAATAAATGGTGATGATGATGATGAGATATATGCATATAGAATTTCTGTCCACTTTCTCCCTACTTGACATCTGCAATCTAATTTCCATCCTCTTCACCCCAGGAGACTGCCCTCACTAATTATTATTATTCTGCTAAGTTTGAGAATAACTTCTTCATGCTCATCTTCCTGGACCTCTCTATCTACACATCCTTCACCCCATGGACCCTCATGGCTCCTACGTCACACTGTACCTCATATTCTGCTCCATTCTTTCTCTCCCACCAGCTGCTTCACCTCCTCCCTCCTTACATGTTGTAGTTCCACAAGGATCCATCCTTGGCCTCTTCATGATCTGGAAAGATTATCAACACTTGTGGTCTCCAGTCCCACCTCTACTCTAAGGACACCCAAATCTAACTTTCCTCCGTTGACCTTCCCCCTTCTCTGATTTCTCCTGTGCGTAACTGTCTCTTTGTTGCAGACATTCAGTGCTACATAATGCTCAACATGTCTAAATCATACTTACCAACTTTCTGTTGGTGAAATCCGGGAGCCTGCAGAGGAGGTGGGCGTGACGGGGGGGGGGGGGGGGGGGCTCCAAGTGACGTCATTTTGGACCTGCCCCCATGACGTGATGACGCAAAATGCGTCATTTGACAGCGGGGGGCGGGGCCAAATGCCGCGATTCACCGGGAATCGCGGCGTTTGGGACTTAATTCTGCCCACTTCACTAGGAAGTGGGCAGAATTATCCAGATGCGGGGGATTGCCACACTCGCCCGGGAGCCCGGGAGACTCTCGCAAAATGCGGGAGTCTCCCGGATATTTCGGGAGAGTTGGCAAGTCTGGTCTAAATCTGAGCTCATCATATTCCCTAGATTTAGACCCCATATTTATATCACTGTGGATAATACTCCACTCTCTTCTGCTCATCATGTCTGCTATCTGGGTGTTACCCTTACATCCATCTTCTTATTCACTCTCCATGTTCAATCTCTCTTTAAAGCCTGTTGCTTTCCCTTTCAAATCATTGCCAGGATATGATCCTTGAAGATACCAAAACTCTCATCCACTCTTTCATTATTCAGCTAGTTAAGTACTGTAACCTCCTCCTCTGGCCTGTCTCTCACCATCCTCTCCCCACTTCAATGCTGCCAGCTCTGAAGGTCCTGATTATGCAACAGTGACTAGGCTGCAGCCTAGGGTGCAGGATTTGGGGGGGAGGGATTTTTTGGGTGTAAAACTGTGAAAGGGAGAGATATAATTTTTTTTATTAATTTTAAAATATAAGAAAATAGTTGTTTTCCAAAGTGAAAAGAAAACATGAAAAAAAATCTAGTAATGTTTTAATCTTAACGTATTCCCGTGGCAAAGGCTGAAGACAATGAGTCATCCTTGGGCGGGTGATGGGTGATAAGCGAGTAGGAGAGACAAGGATGGCGACAGGTACAGGCATGACAGCCCCCTCCCCCATCACATCTCCCCCGCAGTAGCGCTCGTTCATGTCTCCGTTCTGCTGTACAGGTCTGATTTTAAGGAAAATGAAATGAGGGACAAAGATTGAAGTGACCCTTTAAAAAGCCAAGTGGAGCTGAATTCTGCATTTTACAGTTGCTTGTTCTGTATTTTGCTTGTTGGAACTCTGTTTTATGTATGTATGTATTTATGTATGTAAATATCATCATCAATTATTTATATAGCGCCACTAATTCCGCAGCGCTGTACAGAGTCCCTGCCCCATTGGAGCTTACAGTCTAAATTCCCTAACACAAACACACACAGGCAGACTAGGGTCAATTTGATAGCAGCCAATTAACCTACTAGTATGTTTTTGGAGTGTGGGAGGAAACTGGAGCACCCAGAGGAAACCCACTCATACACGGGGAGAACATACAAACTCCACACAGATAAGACCATGGTTGGGAATCAAACTCATGACCCTAGGGCTGTGAGGCAGAAGTGCTAACCACTGAGCCACCGTGCTGCCCAAATATGCTTTAATTTTCCAATGTACAGTGCTGCGGAATCTCGTGGTTCCATACACAAAAATCACAATATTAATCATTCTAAATACATAAATTAGAGAGTAGCAGATTGTATTAGTGTGAAGGTATGGAAAGATGACGACATGCAGGATAATTACTAGGCTTTAAAGCAAAGTATTTGTTTTCACCATATTATTCTGGAAAAAATAACACATTTTAGCCAAATTACTTCTATGAAGTAGAAACAAGAGAGTGATAGAAAATATAAACTAAACTCAGATCACTTAGGTTATATTTGAACCATTACCTGTAATTCCAAGGTCAAATATTATGCAAAAATGAAAGGGAAAGATCAAATGTTTTGTCAAGGTTTATAGAAATTACTCTTAGGTGATGCCTGTGAAAGGAGCAGTCCGCATACGGATGAGTAATAAATGTCCCATGAGAAGATTGTGTTTAGAGAGATAATGTACAAGAAGTAAAAGATCTGACACAGAACCCTCGGACACTAACGCAGACAGGGGAATAGATGAACAGAACAGAAACCGGGTAATGAGAAGAGGGTCACTATCAGTGTGGAAGCAGAGAGGTCAAGTAGGATGGTATTAAACTGCGACCTTTGGATTTAACGGTCAAGCAGTGTTCTTCAAAGTCTCCAGTGACATTCAGGAGAGCTCCACTGCTCCATTGCTAATTATCATTGCTGAAATAGAAATAATAGGTCTGACAGGCTTGGTCTTCTAAATCTGCAGTCACATTGTACAGTGTTATATAGGTAACACACAAAGAGGAGAGCTCCATTGCTCCATTGCTAATTGCACCACTTTTCTTTTCTGCCGCTGCTGTGAGCCAATGTGTCCTAGATGTGCTAGGAACTGCCGTGTGTTTGTGTCATTGCTCTGTCGCTTACCATCCAGCCAGATTGCTGCAGTATTTGTCCGAAAGTGTATGAAAATAATATTGTGACCTGTGAGGTGGTCAAGTGACTGCAAATAACTTGAAATTAGTGTTATTGAGGTTAATAATAACGTAGGGGGGGAGCAAAAATATGTAATTTTAGCAAAAAGAATAGAGATTTTAGAAAAAAATAGGGAACCAAAACCAAACCACGCCAGGGCGGTTTTGCCAAAACCAAAACCAAAAGACGAAGTTTATCCAGATCCAAAACCATAACCAAAACCAGAACACTGGGGTCAGTGAACATCTCTAATACAGACACAAGACAGGGCACTTTCAGCCAACCAACTGAAAACAATACTGCAAAACCTTTACAAAGCTGTGTCCGTTGAAATAGTTAGTCCACAAGGTTAAAACTTGTAGGTATTTTAAAGAAACAGCAGCAGGGCAGACAATACAAGTCAACATCAGCCTACTTAAGGATAGATATGACCATGAAGAACGGAAAATGTTGGCAATAAACAACAAGTTAAATGTATAGAGTTCATTTCCTATAAAGGATCCTTTGACAGCGCATTCTGCATAATTATGAAAGGAGCTACTTACTTCCAATTTCCCTCCTCACATCAAGACGCTGTCCAGTCACACGCTGCCCCGTCCTCACCAACATAATGACATAATCACACGAGTGTTGGGGTTATTGCCTGAGACATAATCATTGCACTTATCTCCCGCTGCTGCGCACATTCTGATGACATGATTGGCTGATCAGCAGGAGAGGGAGATTGAATACAATAAGGTTCTCACACTCATGTCAAAGGCAACTTAAAAATTAAACATGTAGGTGATCCTAAAATCCACATCTACAATAAGGGCTGAATCGGGACCAAGGGATGGTGTAGTTAAGGAAGAGGATGTAAGAAGTTGAGACATGTCTAACTCACAATCTCAGGGGTACGATGTGTTAATGAAATTTTTCTGTACAGCGTTTAATTTCCGACAGGAGCTTATTCCTATTTATTTCCGCAGAACTGTATTTGTCGCAGTGTAGCAAGAAGATAATTTCTTAGAAGCACTTGTAGATGAAAACAAACATCTCCATGTGGGCAATATGTTATAAATGATGTTCTACTAACTCCTCTTAACTGGCACTCTATAAATCTAAAATAATAGTAATACTAATAACAACAAACATAAGCCAGTTAGATAATGGAAGTCTTTACAAATTTATTTCACTAACCAAAGCTGCGGAAGGATGAGGAGTCCATTATGTCACTGGTGACCTGGGGTTAGTTGATGTCTCTACAAGATGATGAGAGCCCATTAAGGTAAATACACATACAACAATAGCTGCTACATTCTGTACCGCCGTTCACTTGGATAAATGGTTGCAATTTACTGTACCCGTCTCTGCTGTTAAGTTGTACAAACGGCTGATTGTGGATAATCAGGTCCAATTCTTCTACTTTACATCAGATGTTTCCAGGTCCTCTGACCGCAGACTCATAGGACCCATCACATTCTGAGAGCAAATCATTAATATGTATTATATTACATTATGTTACAGTATATTATATGCATTAATATCATATCAATTCCTCGGTGCCATTCTTGGCTCCTCTGTCCTTTTCAGGCTTGCAGTATGGTGGCAGCTGAGGATATAGTTACAAATATAATTACACAACTAGTGAGGCTGATCCATCCAAATTTAGCTTTTCTAATCGCTAGTTGTGTTGATCCAGGGGAAGGCAAAACAAATTATGCAGTGAGGCTATTACCAACCTAACCTTACAGGGTGGGGAGAGAAAGTATTCATACCCCCACCCATGTCAATCCAATTAGGTCCATGCATCAATCACTCCAATACCCTCTTCTATTAATTGTAGGTACAGATACCATGCCTTGAGAGACTTCCGATCCGTTTTTATCCAACTAAGGGCCAGTGGAAACCATTGCAGCCATCTTTGAATATGCTGCGGTCTCCCAAGTGTGAATGCAGCATTAATTGGTTATGGCTAAGAAATCATTGACGCATGTACATAAACGATGGTCATATACACAGGCTCAATAGCAGCAAAGAGTTGTTCATGCTGCATTATTGATCCGTTCTGAGTTTTCGTAAAACATTTACATTGTTTTTGAGCAGGCACCAATTATTCCTGTGCTGTGCTCAGCTCGTGTTACCATACTGGTAAGTGGGGCTAAGACACCTATGTACCCCTGTGTACAGCCTATATCATCATCTCCGTTATATTCTGATAGTGATTACATAATTCCTCCATTTGCCCTGAATAACTTTTTGTCACTTCTACAGTCCTGGGTATGGAAAGCTCATTAGACAAATCTTTGCATTGACCTTGAATATATTTATACATACAAGTTAGGTCATGTTTTAAGTGTAAGCGAACCCCAATGGTCTAGTCTTTCCTCATACTTTAATGCTTAAGGGCCTGATTCATCGAGGGATGTAAACGGCGATTTTGTGCGCACAATCTGCAAAATCACTGCGTATGCCCAGAACTGGCTTATACACCACAGAACACAGCCCCGTTCAATCACTCTTCGAAAGACATGTACTACTGCCTACAATTTCAGGGGCAGAACGGGGCGGAGAATGGGCGTTTGCCCGTAGTCAATGTAGAGTAAGGGCGTGCCAATCATGAGTACATGCAGCAGCTGCAGATCCAAACTCATTTTTTTGAGATCTATTTTGCATGTATATGTATATACATTGTATTTGTAAGGTTTACCTTATGATGTATTTTACTATATATTATAGAGCACAATGTTATTTTATCTACATGGCTCCTATTTCTTATATATTAATATATATTTTTTGTATTGCTAGATTATTAACATGTTTTTTTAGCCTGGCATTTTATATGTCTTGCATTGTATTACCTTGTATGTATTTAGTCATGTTAGTGTACTGAGCAATTGTTGTTTTATTATTATCCGTTGATCGTCATGGTAACGTTACAGGAAATGACGTTACGGATTGTTCTTTGGGCGGAAGTATCACAGCTCGTTAGGGTGGAACTACACTCGGTTGTGTATGGTTCCTTATTTAGATTTCAACTTTCATACTCATTATATAAACTCGGGACATCATGACAGTCTATACCCCTTTTGATAAAGTCCTGGAGACGAAACGCGTTAAGAGAAGTTTTGTTTTCTCCTCTGTTTGTTGCATTACTTTCGTGGCCGGAAAGGTTTAATCACCGGGTCATCTGAAGGAGACTTTGCAGTTACCATACAAGCTGTTTATTGTTGTGCTCTTTGTACGGGCATTTTATTGTCTTGTATATATTAAATACAATTTTTTTGATGTTCCTGTTCTGTCCTCTGATCTAAACATCTTACACTATGGGAATTCCTGTGTTCTGAGTTTGCAGTACCCTTTTGGGTTGTCTGGCTGATGTATATAGAGGAGATCCATCATTCTCACAGATAAGCTTTTGATTTACATATCTTTGGTACGATGCCATTCACTTATCGTTGTGAAGTTTACTTTTCTATTGTGAAAAATTTTACACTATGTGTGACGCTTCTGTTTGTTTTGAGTTCCACTTTGGGCAGCACGGTGGCTTAGTGGTTAGCACTTCTGCCTCACAGCACTGGGGTCAGGAGTTCAATTCCCGACCATGTGTTTGCGTGGGTTTCCTCCGGGTGCTCCGGTTTCCTCCCACACCCCAAAAACATACTGGTAGGTTAAATGTCTGCTATTAAATTGACCCTGGTCTCTCTGTCTGTGTGGCTGTGTGTGTGTGCTAGGAAATTTAGACTGTAAGCTCCAATGGGACAGGGACTGATGTGAGTGAGTTCTCTGTACAGCGCTGCGGAATTAGTGGCGCTATATAAATAAATAGTGATGATGATGTACCTGAGAATGTGTCATCCCTTTATGATGTGATTTATTAAAGATTGCATTGATATTTGCACACAGTTGTGTTGGATATTTGTCGTGTGTCATTCGTTTTTTTCCACACACATTACACAGCACCACAAATCATCGCTGTTGAATAATCACGTTGAGACGTTGACATCCTGTAATTAATACAACACAATGAAACAATTACTGGCAGAACAGACAATTTCAGTTAAGTGCGCGGCCTGGGCTCATCTAATTAGGCGATGGAAAATCAACCGAGATTGAATTCAAGTTCAATCAATAACAATAAAATCCATCGACTGTGGAAGGTTTTAAAATTTTGCCAGAGTTCAGCTCTTTAAAATGGGTTGAAGTTTATTGTCCATGGAGAGTAGTTCAGAAAGTTTATTGCAAAAAAAGTAGATTAGGAAACGGATCCTCGATAAACAGATAAACTGCAACGAAACTAATTTATACAACTCTACTGAACTATACAACATTTACTCCTATTCAATAAATAACTCATACAGCATAAACAATAAGAACAAATACTGAGAATTGCATCCAACAACCAAAACAAAGGAAGTGGAACTGTGCAACCAGACTACATTGTAACTCCAACTAAAATGACATTTTTGCCAACAGTCACTTAACCCTTCAGTTAGTAGAACTGTTAGGTTTCCATGATCTGCATGATTAAGGCAAAGGTTTTTTTTTTAATGTATTCTGATTATTATCATTTGATGTTTGTTTTTAAAACTAAAAACAACAAACATTTATTTTTACAAATAACAATTGTATTTGCAAGTAAAAAAAAAAGGAAGGATACTTTATTGGGGATATGATATACTAATTTAGGACATATTCACTCACAAAGCTTAGGGCAGAGTTAACACTATATAGCTTATTGTATAGATGTCTTATATTGGTTGTATATTGGTCTTCTAGCAGTTCTATCCACTTTCAGCTTTGGATACTATTTAAACCATATTATACATAACTTCCGTATTGTGTCATAAATAATATAGTGCACAAATGATGCTTATATGTATATAAATACCTGTTGGTAATTTCCATATAAATGATGAACTCTGATGTCATCATAGCAGCCGGCTCTGTGGGTGTTTGAGCAATATAGGTACTGCCAGGGGAGGGCTGGCAAATTTTAGCCCGGTGACAAGGAAAAATAAATGCAGGAGGCCCTGTAAGCTAGCCCAAAGCAGCCCACAATGACACCAGCCGGAGGGCAGATGCCCCCCTGCCCCTGGCCTTGTTTTTTGTACACTACGCGGTGCTCAGACAAGCAACCAATTAGGGCAGTGATTGAAAAAAACAGAGGGTAGTTTTACTAATGTCACCCATAGCCACCAATCAGATTCTAGCAATCATTTTATAGAATGTGCTAGACAAAAGGCAGCTGGAATCTGATTGGTTGCTTGGGGGTAACACCTCCACTTTTCCTTTGTAGAAGTTTGAGTAAATCTACACCTAGGTGTCCAGTTGCTCGGTGCTGCCAATCAGCTGCCAACGCAATTCTCGAACACTGTCTGATTAGTCGCGGTGGAGTTCTGAGGTGTGTGTGTGTGTGTGTGTGTGTTTGTGTGTGTGTGTGTGTGTGTGTGTGTGTGTGTGTGTGGTTGGAGTGGGTTAAAAACAGAGGACCGAGGTGGGAGGAGGTTAAGAAACGGAGGGTTGAGGTGGGGAGTTTAAAAACAGAGTTGAGGTGTTAGGGAGGTTAACATTAGACGTATGAGATGATATGATTGGGGCCGTATTACCTCGAGCGCCCCCAATCACCAATCAAAAGTTGGCTCCCAACTTGGCTGAATTCAGTTGGCTGAATTCAGGTCTTATCACATCAATATGCGTTAGGAAATCTTGTGTATTATTAGGAATTATACAACCCTACAAGCTCATGTCTATATGTGATGCTTTTATAACTCCTCAGTAACGTCTAATATTCTTTTAGTATAGAAGAGTCGCTGCTCTGTCCTTTATAAACGGATGACCCACTTCCTCTACACAACGGTCCTTTGTATTCCTATAAGTATGGTGATATTATATAGCTAATCATCTTCACCATAACATATTCCCCTGTGCGTCGTCCGGAGTAATGCCTGAAACAGAAGACGTGATGATTACATGACGATGTATCGCTCAGCTCTCGGCCTTCCCATTAAGATTAAGGAACATATTTGCTGTCGCCTGTAGATCTATTCGGAACTGCTGCATTTTTTGCCATAAATTTCAGCGACAGTCGCCTCTCCCGTAAAATAAAATGACTTCATAACAAATGTGTAGAAAAATGCTCTTTGAAATAAAAATCCAATTTGTAGTCCATCAACTCCCAACCAGACGCTTTTAGTGCCGCACACGTAGGAAACTGGTATTATGTCATTTTTCTGTTACATTAATATTACGTTATTGCATTTTACTGTCTTTAGTAGGACAGAGAGACCACTGGTTCATATGAAGCGATATAACAATATATTCCTTCATGTTCTCTGGCAAATAACATTTTATTTATATATAAGCCGGTATCTGTACAATCAATGACTATACATTAGCACAGCCCACAATTATTACATCCAGACCTTATGTGAACATGTATCATATAGTGGGCAGAAATATCTATTATCATCAGACAGCCTCATTCATAATGACTGTAGTATTTGGTGGCAATTACTGCCAATAAACCATACCAAAGTATTCCAAAATTGTTCCACAAAATATTCGCCACAGTCTGCGTTTACCTGTGACACTGCGCGTTTCACCTGCATAATTGGGCCAGAAGTGTCCCTGATTCTAACTCAACCACAGCATATAGTGAATGAACTAACTATAGTCAGCCCAGCCCTTTCCATAGATTGTAAAGTCAGTGAAATGTCAATTTAGAAATACAGTGCAGAATGGCACCATGTAATGGTGTTGAAAAAGTAGATATCAAAAATTATACAGCTGGAACTTACACATGAAACTGTTTTTAAAAAAACCAAACTACCACCTCCCCAGGTCCTGAAGGATCTTTTATAAGAGTAGGACATAGTTGACTGCATGTATGCATGATAACCGTGAGAAAGCTACAAGGGAACTAGGATGACAGAGGCAAACACAGGATTTGTAGAGGGGGGTTTCCACACCACGCCGCCAGTGGGCGTGACCAGTATGCATGGGGGCATGGCGATAATTTTAGACAGTGCTTGGCTGCTCTCCAACTCATCCTATCCCCGTAATATACATGGGCAATGCTGCGTGCGCTACTGTTAGGTGCACACAGCTCTCCCTTTTCAAGCAGAGCCGTGTGAAGCGGGGGCATGGTCCAACACCTCAATTATACAGTGCCCCAGGCTTAGAGGGGGGTTTCCAGGCACTAGGAACCCCCCCCCCCCCCCCCCCGGTTTGCCTATGGATGACTTATGACCTTGGGGTGTAAAAATTCAGGCCTTCTGATTTACAGGAATCTATTTTAAAGCTACAAAGATCTCCATAGTAAGCTGTGAATATCTGAGACGGAAGCAGGTTGCTGCGTTGATAATGATATAATAGGACGTCAGCTTTGGCTGATGAATGGGACGCCCAAGGTGTCATTGGTCCATATCTCGGGTCATCAGCAAAATCGTCTCATTTTAAGGTCACTCAGAATGGGAAGAAAGAGACAGAGCGAGAGAGAGAGAGAGAGAGAGAGAGAGAGATGGAGAGAGTGTGATAGAGGAATAGGAAATGAGAGGAAGTGAGAGCGCAGAGAAATGAAAGAGTGAATATAGACAAACAAAGCGGGACAATATCCGTATTTATAAACACTTTCCATAGAATCATTTTCTCATCTAAGCCATAGAAAAACACAGAGGCTGACGCCACCAGTCTTAATAACCTGTCAGCGTTTGCAATCTGTGTACACGCAAATGATGTACTACCTTCTAGGCTCAACAAACTTTCTATTAATCTTACACTGTACATCGAATCTCTTTTAGACTGAATTATTCTGTTCTCCTGACCTTCCATTAAACCAATAATCACAAGGACCACTTGAAAGTGAATTATTGCATAAAAGTTGCAGCCGGCCTCTTAATAATTGAACACGCGCCACCAAGCAGCATGTCAACAAATGCAGAATAATATCCAGAACTGAACATCAATGGTCACTGATGTGATTACATTCCAGTAATGTCCTTGATCCTATCTCTGGCAGAATAATGTTTCGTGAGACTCCTATTGATTATATTGCATATTTACAAGACAGATATGGCGGAGCTGGCTCACCTCATGCTTCTACCCATATTTAATTAAAAAGCTTGCTAAGAATAAAGCAATGAGGATAAAACGGTCCACCATCCTTAATTATGATAAGGACTAACCCCATTATATTGTGGGTTAATGTTGCGTTCTGTAATAAGTCACTTACTAGTGAGGGCGGAGGGATCGTAAAGAACAAGTGATAAAAGGCAATAATAACAATACACATATATCTTTCATATCCACTGGGTTCTTCTCTGACTATTCTCTTTTATACCGTATCTTATTATAATATTAAACACTCGCCATCTTCACCTTATATCTGCGTTCCAGCGCTGTCCGCCACCTCTGCAGGCTTTGTTCTGGGGATTTCTGGGACTATATTGAAAAGTTTGAAGAATATCGATCAATAAAGGTTATATTTTACTTATAAATCTGTTCTAATAGCGGTAACAAGTGTTCCTCCAATTACAGAACTTTCTTTTTCTTCTGTTGATATAATTGTGATAATTGTTCCGGAAGAACACACCATCATAAATAACTTAAATGGAATAATCTACCGGTACAGGTAATTATTCCAAAGGACATTTCTAGTGCGGATAAAATGTATAACATTCTACCAGGTCCCAGAGCAGTACGTGCGCTGGGCGAGAGAATTTCTTGACGGTACAGAGGGGCCACGACCAGAGCCGTAACTTAAAATTCTAGCGTCTGCGGCGAGAAAGACAAATGCCGCCCCCCCCTAGCCCTCAATTTTAACCAAACGAACCAAAACTGTTTCTAAATTGCGCTCCCCTTCATCGTTGCGCCCCGGGCGGTCGCCCCTGTCACACAACCCTAGTTACGGCCATGGCCACGACCGTTCCACTGCGTAGGCATGAGTAGCCCACAGAGGGTGTAGTTAGCCCTTTATAAATACAAGACCTCCCTCTAACCCCCTCCTCAATACTTACAGATTCTTCCCCTTGTGGCTTCTTATTGATATTGGTGCATTCTGAGTCCCACATTGGGCTGAGGAAGGGTGGGTGGGGTGCCAAAACAGGCAACACCCATCCACGCAGCCTCAGTAACATAAACATAATATAAATCATCATGCTTATAAAAAAAACAAGGCAATCAATCATGTGCCGGCGCACTCCTTAACTTTCCTTTTTGGGCTTGTGCACTTGTCGTTCTGCTCCACTGTTTCCAAGCTACAAGATGCTCACAGTGTTTGACAGAGATCCAATGTCGGCGTTCCCCAATTGTCTATAACACTTAGCCTGATTATAATGTGCAGTGATAGCACATTATAGTGAACTGTAGGCTGGGAATACGGAATTGGAGAACTCTGTCAAACACTGTAAAAATAAAGGTTTACAGCCAGGACTAGGAAGCAGAGAATTCTTGCAGCGGTAGCAGTCAGAACTGTTTTAGGTGAATTTGGCTACTATCTTATATTAAACCAAGATGCTCCAAAAAGTGGGGTGGGGTGGGATGACCGAGATACAAATGTTAGGCGGAGAACTCCTGTAAACCTCTTTATAGAATCCTTTTTCTATACAGTTCAATCTTAGCGACAACTTGGGCTGCCTAGTGAGTTCTGGAGGAACGGTGCTTGTTTAGGTGGCCTAGTGAGTAACGGAGATAGGTTTCTGTTTCTATGGCTCAGATAATGATCAAATAATAATCTGCTGTGTTACCTTTTTCAGATTAGTTCTGTTTACTCATGAAATAAATTAGAAGTTCCTCACTGAAGCGATATGGCAGCAAACACCCCACTACCATACCCTAAGTCCCTGACTTGATGAGTAAAATAAGCCATTACAGCAGAACATACATTATGCTACAAGGGACATTTTTACCTCATTGTTTATACAATGATCTCATGGTTTTAAATACTAAGCAGTCAGAGGAGAGCATTAATGTTATCAGGAAAACACAACACACTTTTATACAGTCAGAAAATAACAACGCTGTATCTCTAAGTCTGTGTATGTGTATTAATCATTGATCATTTTTAAATACATGAAAATAGAAAGTTTTTTAAATTAATTTATGTTCTTTGAAGGGGGCAAAAAAGGGGCAGGTATTTGCTTCGGTTTAACAGCTTCGAGCACCCAGGCCTGGATTTTGGAAAAGTAATAAGGCAATTAAGTTCTGGGTCTATAATGGTGTAAATAAAAGGACTAGACCCCCTTCTAGACTCTCTCTCATGTACATTTGTGGCCATCATCACCATTTATTTATATAGCGCCACTAATTCCGCAGCGCAGTACAGAGAACTCACTCACATCAGTCCCTGCCCCATTGGAGCTTACAGTCTAAATTCCCTAACACACACAAACACACAGAGTAGAGTTAATTTGTTATCAGACAATTAACCTATTAGTATGTTCTTGGAGTGTGGGAGGAAAACGGAGCACTCGGAGGAAACCCACGCTAACCACTCCTAACCCTAGTCCTAACCCTAACCCTAACTCCTAAACCTAACCTCTAAAATAATACTTACACTGGATGAATGACAGCTGGGTCCATCGATTGGCGCTTTAAAAGAAGTCGCGTTTTGAGGTGATGTCATTTTCCTTAGTCGGCAAAACATCAGGTCATCACATCGCTTCATCTGTGTCATGGTAAGTCATATTTTGCTTCATGTCAGGGTAGTAGTTTTCGGAATTGCCCTGTCATTGTAGCCGCAGTTGGGGTAGTCAGTATTGTTAAACTGACTACCACCGATCCACAGCCAAACAGGGCATTAACTAGACTGAGCATGTATCTGATATAAGTGCTTTAGTGCTGTCTATCACTATTATACTAATGCCATCTTGGATGATAATTAGGAAATGTCGAATGATGCTTTAGAAATTGTTTGCAAAAATAAAAGAATTGATCAATTTTTTTGTTAAAAGTATAGTTCATATGTTAATGTTTTAATGCATTTTTGCACAGCTCATTCTTATTATCTGTTTACTTTGTTGCAACAATGTTGCACTGTACTGCAGAGAAAATTAGTAGCTGAAATTGTTTCTTGACCATATCAGAAAAAAACATCTCATTTCATAAATTACCATCAATTGAGGAATGTACATATGATGACATGAAAAAGAAGCTAAATTGACATTTCATGTTTCCCCCCTGATCGTGTCCCCCCCACAGTAGCTGCCCTTGTTGTACATCTTGTCCACTGGCCTAATATGTCTTCTTTACAAGAAGCAATAGCATAATTCTATAACAAAATAACAAAATACTACCAAGGATAAAATATTGGTTGTATATCTATGTATTAAGTTTACTGTTTGGTTATTTCATCTCACAGTACTTATCCGCTGGCGTTACAAAACAAAGACATAAAAATAAATACAACTTCTCGGGGATCAGTGTTATGTGAAGATTTGTAGTGGAGTTCTACATACCATGATGTATAATGAACATTCATGAAGGGATTATTTGTGATCTGAAGATTTACAGTGGAACTAAAAATGTTAGTGATGTGAGTTACCGTTAAGATATCTTAATATCCAGTTTCCTGCACTCAGTAATGATAAACTTGCATAAAGTTGTATAAAGCTGAATGAAAACTGGTCTGTGGAATATATGCCTGAATCAGCATTTGTCTGATGTTTTGTGGGTACGACTAACAAACGCAAAGACATGTTTTATTTACCCTCCACATTCAGATGACCTCTTGAAAATACTGGACAGCTTTATTCTCACTCTGCAATTTAGAGTTGAGCTAGGACACGCCCCCTTCCCAGTTCTAAATCTGCCTGCACATTTTAAATCCCCCCCCCCTGCAGAGTAACATGACTGAATTGGTTTGTCCTAAACCAGCGGTTCCCAAAGTGTGCACCGCGGCTCCCAGGGGTGCCGGGACGTTGTCACAGGGATGCCGCGACCAGCCAGAGAAGAAAAAAAAACCTTACCAATCCGCACGGCGCCTGAGACCCAGGATCCTCCTCTCTCCCGTTGCGCGTCCGACATTCAGTGACAAGCTGCGGGATAGAAGAGGATGCTGAGTCCCAGGCGCCGCGTGGATTGGTAAGGTTTTTTCTTCTTCTCTGGCTGGCCACGGCAGAGGGGGCAGCGTGAGAGAGGGCATAGGGGGCAGCGTGAGAGAGGGTAGAATGAGAGGAGGCAGCGTGAGAGAGGGCAGAGGGGGCAGTGTGAGAGAGGGCAGATTGAGAGGAGGCAGCAGGAGAGAGGGCAGAGGAGGCAGTGTGAGAGAGGGCAGAGGGGGCAATGTGAGAGGAGGCAGCGTGAGAGAGGGCAGAGGGGGCAGTGTGAGAGAGGGCAGATGGGGCAGTGTGAAAGGGGGCAGTGTGAGAGGGGGCAGTGTGAGGGGGCAGCGTGACTGGAGGCAGAGGGGCAGCGTGACTGGAGGCAGAGGGGACAGAATGTGTGGAGATGAAGGAGGTCACAGTGGGAGTTAGCTGTCAATTATTCTGTGACAGAAATATAATTGAAAAAAATATAAAAATATTATTTTCCCTTGGATTTATGTGTATTATTTTTGCTTACAACTAAATAAGTATTTCTGTCCTGACCTAAATACTTATTACGTTTTTTTGATCCAACTACTTCTAAAACAGGACTGCTCTGTAATTATTTTGGAGGGGTTCCTTGAAATAATTATGGAGACTCTAAGTGTGCTGCAAAAGTTTGGGAACCACTGGGTTAAACACTTCTGGAGATGAAGATCACATCACACAGGCCACAATGTATTCAAGCCTCCTAGATCCACTATGTTTTTTTAACATGAAAAAAACATATTTCATATTGTCTTCACAGCTCTCAGATGTTGCTAAACTGCTTCAATATCTCAGGTCCTGGAACATTTTTTTTAGAAACAAAATCTCTTCAACTCTTTTTATTCCTTGATATATTGAGCTGCGAAAAATCCGATGGTGCGATGCAAAAAAAGAGTCTTAAGAATAACAGAATTTGCAGAGCTTGAGTAGATTCTTCATAAATCCATCTCTGTGCTTAGTGACATTTTCTGTAGAGCACCCTGCGAATCAAAAGTAGCTTCTGAATTTTGGTAAAGTCATGTATGCTGAAGGCTTCCTAAATTTAGTCTTGTTTTTCCAAAATCATTTTTTAGGGGGAACAAACGTATAAAGGTTTATTTATGTAATGTGTCAAAACGTACTAACGACGTACAAAATATAAATGTATATAAACGGTAAATAAAAAGAAAGTTCTCTTTATATTTGGAGACTGGTGATAACATTCTAATCAGTTTCAGAGGATTGAGTTCCAGAGGTAAGCAGCAGCCAGAGAGAAAGGTTTAAGGTGGGAGAGGAGCCAGCCTTAAGTTCAAATAGGGGGATGCTACTACAATAATAGCCTAAATGTACAGAAAAATCTTATTGATAAAGTAGACACAATGGGCCTGATTATTAAGGAATGTAAATCCCATTTTACATGCGTAAAAATTCCTCTGCGCATCCCCCAGAAACAGACTGTATGCGTTCTCTGAAAACCCACGTCTTCTGACAAGCTTATAATATTCCTCAACCACCCTCTTAACCTCACTACATTACCCTATTACCACTCGTTACACAATTTCATACAAGACAACTACCCCCTGACCAACATTGTTGTGTGATGGGATCATTTAGCTTATGAGTCACTTTTACCTTTGCAGTCTGGCTGGGCCGAAATGCAAAATGTAGACTTAACCTCATGTGTCAAACTCCCATTGTCCCATAGATTGTAAGCTTGCGAGCAGGGTCCTCCTCACCTCTTTGTCTGTTTTACCCAGTTTATTCGTTTACTATATTTGTCCCCAATTGTAAAGTGCTACGGAATATGTTGGCGCTATATAAATAAATGATGATGATGATCGCAAATACATTCAATTCATCTTTGAATGCAAAGGAAACGTCCGACAGCCTATGATTTCATGGATGGACCGGAGAGGGGAATGGGAGTACCATGTAGTAAATTTACAGTAAGGGCGTGCCAAGCTCGAGCACACATAGAAATCTCTGATTCAAGCTCTGATTTTCAGTCCTATCACTTGTACCAGCGACAGGTCTGGTGTAAGTGCCGCGTGATTGTGACGGCTGTTTAAACAGCTAGAACATGTGTTTGTAATCAGGAGCAACTGTAAAAATGCATTTTATTTACAGTGGACTTTTTTTTACACTGATAACTATAATAAAGTTAATATATTTCATAATATTTTTTTTAATCTGTGAGTTCTAATGGGACTTTACATTCCACATATGTATTGTGCATGGTGTGTATATCGTATCTTGCAGAGTGTTGTGTCTGTCAGAGCAGAGCGGACCTAGACCCATATTCAACAACAGACGTTTCTTCATATCTGCTTCTAGCTGAATACAGATGTGCGTTTTCCCCAATTTTTAAACATTATGTTTGTTTTGCGTTCCGTAATGAATCAGGCCCAATCTCTTCCATTCAAATAAAATCAATTGTTGGACATTATACCAGAATGGATTGGATTATGAAGATTTAGAAGATTTAAAAATG